>NW_026999320.1:3325734-3625734 GCF_037126465.1 Ornithodoros turicata | reverse complement strand
GGCGGACTGGATCCAGGGGTTCCTTTGCTGCCTTATCCTTCTGCGTATTGCTCTTCATGCCGTAGAGGGACCGGCCACGTAGTTCCTCGTCCGAGAATAAGTGACGCAGAAGTGACCTAGCAAACTTGCCAGGTCCACTCTGGCAACTGCTAACAAGCCTGCTTAGGACAGTCTCCTCCACAAGGACGCCGCTGCCTATATCAACCTGAAACACACAGCTTTTAGAAAAAGGTCTCCCTTACTTTGCTATTTTAATTTGTAATTATCATATCTGCCATCTCGCACCCTCCAGTCACAAAGCCACTAGCCATGGCAGATTAGCACCCGGTCAGCAAGCTACATAAAAAGCACTCGTCTAAAACTTTTCTACGTGGTTTAAAATAATTGCCCTAAAATGGCCAACAGCCATCACTCAAAACCAGTGAAATTAGGAAATGACCATGCATTAATGATAAGGTTCCCATTTCTCTTCACACCACTGGCATCAATTCATTCACATACCCATTCCTTTTTAGGATGCTTGATAACTGGAATAGATTATACAGATAACCATATCACCGGAAGTGGTTTTATTCACAAGAAAAATGCCTTCACATTTTTCACGGAGTCGCTTGGGAAGTGATTCACAGGATTCACAGCCAGGAAATATCAGATGCAAATAATGAGTATAAACTGACACATTCGTAGGAACTTATATTTGCAATTACATGGAGGCTAAAATAAATGCAGATAATACTTCCACCCAAACAGAAATCACTTGTCAGGAACAGTCAAACTTGCCATCACATTTTGGTTTTGAACAACTTTCACACAGCAAATATAAGATACGGTATACATTTTTTAGCATTTAAGCATTTCAAGCTGAAACGCATACATACAGGGTGTCCCATGTAATGTTTTTTTAATTCTGTGTTAGCACCGCGAAGCAACTGTGGCTATGAGCGGCGTACAGACGTGGACAGATGGAGAGAGTACAGCAGGAAGGAGTGGGGGACAGGGGGTTAGTATGTGTCCTGGGCCGACTTGAGGGGGAACTGTGCCGACATTCGTCTGGAAAGTCTTCGGAAAACCTAAAGAAAACCTCGGACAGCACAGCCGGTGACAGGATTCGAATCCGTGTCACCTCCCAGTCTCGGCGTGGTAAGCGATCATCCTAACCACTATGTCACTGGAGCTGGTGTAATTTGTACAGAGTACCACGGATCAGGGACTTTCCCAGCACTGCCCTAAGACACCCCCAAAATCATGTAACACCCTTCCAAATTGTCTGCCAGAAAGGCCAAAAAAGCCAGAAAACCTAAAAGGCGAGTGCGTATTCTGTCAACACAAATAAAATACGGAGGTGACATATGTATTTCGCTGCTGCAACATTGAGACAGCGTCGCAGCTATATTTTTCAACAAAGAAAGGCAATATTAAGGTCACATTTGTTTTACTTTGCTGCATAGAGACAGGATTTCAGCCATAATTCTCCAACGCAAACACAATATTGAGACAGCATTTGTGTTATGTTTCTACAATGTAGCGACAGCATTACACACATATTTCTCCAACACAAATACAATATGGAGGCAACATCTGTGTTGTATGTCTGCAACATTTAGACAGCGTCACAGCCATGTTTCCTTGAAAAAAAATACAACATTTCAGGCAACATATTCGTAATGTGTCCCGGTTTTGTGAAGGGGTCTCGTACATTTCTGTCAGTTGACATCCCCTGTAGCACAAACCTGACTTAAAGGGGCACTAAAATGCAAAAACAAGTTCACTGCAAATCACATTCCACGCTATGTGAATTTCCTACTTGCTATCATAGTACAAACTTTGAGTCTGCTACGGAGCACTTTCGGAAATTATATCAGACTCTTGCTTCGGCGCAAAGCAGTGAACGTAGTTTCAGCTCGTGCATCGGTGTAAATCTCAATGTTATATTTTTTCCTTGTTGGGGCCCACCAATATGACTCACCCAAAAAGTTTGACGGACGGACTCTGGACCATTTGGCTACAAAAAGGCGCGAAATTCGGAAATTTGACGGAAAATTGAAAAATTTGACAAGAAGTAGCGCTAAAAGTGAACGTGGGACAGCACTGAAATTTGCACAGAAATGTATAGTGTCCCGGAAATCACTACAAAAAATATCTTCAGGGTGTTTTTTGTTTAAAGCGTGCGGCAAATTTTTCAATTGACGCTGTAGCAACAAGCCTGAAGTCAGGGCGAGGCCAATAGCACGGAAGGATTGTACTGTTAACTTTTTATTCTTTTGCTTGTTTGTCACTTATAAATATATTTTTGCCCAATGCCAGTTAAAGCGTTGTCGGGAATGCCTCAAAGTTACGCATGAGGCCGAAAACTAAGGTGCGCTTTAGCACCTCTGGAGCGAACGCGGATTCAACTGAGAGAGAAACTAAAATTGGACGCTCTTGAGGAAGCCTAGCGCTCTCCGCGGATACGTACACTCGTCGTACGAGTGAAGGATTAAAAGGCTATGGGTTTGTGAAATAACTGTAAAATACGCTATATTTGACTTTTGTTGTTTCCGGACCAACAACGCAATTACGATAACTAAAATATTTTCCCGTACGTTAGACTGTACCTATATATTATGTGAAAAAAAAAATTCAGGTTGGACCGCGGAATGGCTGGTCTTTAAAAAAATCCCAAAGTTGAGATTTGCAGCTGAACTGGCCAACTTTGAGGTGCAAAAACGCGCAATGTGGAGGCATTACAGCATAGAAGCTAGCGCCCATGGATTGAGTGTTGTGTCGTCTATGAGCCCGGAAAATAGCCCAGCCTAGAAAATTTTGTTGTTGTAACTGCGTTGTTGGTCCGGAAAAAAGAAAAGTCAAATATCGCGTATTTTACGGTTATTTCACAAACCCATAGACTTTTAATCCTTCACTCGTAGGACGAGTGTACACATCCACGGAGAGCGCTAGGCTTCCTCAAGAGTGTCCAATTTTAGCTTTTCTCTCAGTTAAATCCGCGTTCGCTCCAGAGGTGCTAAAGCGCACCTTAGTTTTCGGCCTCATGTGTAACTTTGAAGCATTCTCAACAACGCCCTAATTCGCGTTGGGCAAAACTACATCGTGTACTGCGTATGTCCATATGTAGGAGCAACGTAATTTTTTTTCCTCTCAGATCGGTGATGGCCGAGCCACGCGACAGGAGGTTTGAGCTGAAATGACCTGTCTGATGAGCATCGAAGTAAGAAATGTTGTGCGTGTACGCGATATGGTGACCTTCATATGCAATTCAGCACTGATCTACCCATGCTGGGCCCTGACAGCGTAGGATCCATCACTGACCGTATAAGCGATGAACAAGCAAAAGAATAAAAAGTTAACAGTACAATCCTTCCGTGATATTGACCTTGCCCTGCACTTCAGGCTTGTTGCTACAGGGTAAGTGGAAAAATTCATCGCGCGCTTTAAACAAAAACACCCTGAAGATATTTTTTCCAGTGATTACCGGGACACTATACTACATTTCTGTGCCAATTTCAGTGCTGTCCCACGTTCACTTTTAGCGCTATTTCTTGTCAAAGTTTTCAATTTTCCGTCAAATTTCCAAATTTCGTGCCGTTTTGTAGCCAAAGGGTCCAGAGTTCGGCCGTCAAACTTTTTCGGTGAGTCGTATTGGTGGGTCCCAACAAGGAAAAAATGTAACATCGAGATTTCTATGTACGGTGTTTTCAGGAAAAATTGTTCAACATGGCGGATTTTGCACATTTTTTGGGATAGCTTGGCTCGCGAATTAGTGGCTCGGCGCGACTGAGATCGTGAGCAGAACTAGTGTGACCCTTTCGAAACAGTGTCCCGTCTCAATTTTTTGGATAGATAAAACCGTTTTTGCTCAGCGCCCGCTTAGACGCATCATGGTTTTAGGCCTCGCGCGGAAGTTCAAAGCCCCCTGGCGACGGTTCTATGGGGACCCTGGGCGGAATACTTCGCACGGATTATGTTCACGTGGACGACAATAACATGCATTTTTTTCATGGAGATAGGAGATGGTCAAGCGCCATCATCGGGACGTTTGAGCTGGAATGACCCCACAATCTTAACAACCGTATACATAACATACACATATGTAAAACCAATTGGTAAATACACCACATTTACTACGGAAGACATCTGGAGAACACTACTTCACTGTTTTGGCAAATTTCAAAAAGCAAAGGTCAGATATGCTACAACCCAAAGAACACACGCGGTCCTCAGGACGTCCCCACAGTGTCATCGTGTCCTCGTCCTTTGAGGTTGTCCTCAGGACGTCCTGAGGGTAACACTCTCGGACTGTCCGTGAAGAGTCATTCAGGTACGTCCTGTGCCCGTCGCTGTGGGTAGTTAGTGGGACGAGAAATATTACTTTGTGCAGTTTACCTGTTCAGACTTCCAAAACACATTTGTTTTCTTTTTGGGCCGAACCTGGGACCTGACTGACATTTTTCTCAAATAAAGGGTGGTCCAGGGTAACATTATCTGCATCTAAAAAGGATGACTGTCTATGATAAATGGAGCGCATTACTCGTGGAATGGAGAGAAACGCGCGATTCTGTCGCACTGCTTTTGACTTTCAAAGCTCCTACCTGAACGTCTCAAACCAAAAGGAGTAAGAAACATAGACTTTGCATTGATCTGGACCTAATACTTCAATGAATTCCTCACTTTAATTATTCTTTCTTTGCGTAATCGAAAGAAACATGGATAGCACACCCTTCGTTTTGTGTCACAGGCGAGCAGGACTCTCAAATGTACGGAGGATCGCGTTATAAGCAATGAACAGTGTCTGTTTTGGCTTCGGAAGAGAATTCTAGTACCTTTCGGAGTGGGTTTCTCGGACTTCGTGCCCCTGACAGTATTTTTTTTGCGTCTTTTATATTTCTCTTTAAACCGCTGCGCTCGTTGTCCGTTATGAATTGTACTAGAAACAAACAGCGAGATTGTATTGCGGAAGTTAATCAAGATGTATGGAAAAAGAGAAGTTATCAGGACTGCGTCTGGTTTCGTATAAATTATACGCAGAAAAATGAGGTGCAGGTGAAGTCGTCCTCATAAGGTCCTGCGCGTGTTCCAGGTTGACACCCTGAGGATGTGCAGGTGATATGACCGGGAGTCCCACTTTAACACGGAGGTAACACTGGGAGGACCAGTTGATAACTTCCTGAGGATGTCATCGTCGTCCGGGGTTGACATCCTGGGGACGATCGCAGGACGTTTCTGTGTTGTTGGGGAAGCTACACCACGGTGATGGCCCTCTCATTGGTGTAGACTCTCCTACAGTGCTCTCAGAAACACTTGCATTCACACAGACAAACTGACAAACATACATCGTATTTAAAATATAAATACATGTATTTAAAATACATATTTAAATATAGGCAAGAAAAATGTATTTATAGTTAAATACCATGTTAGGCATATTTATATTCAAAATACACTTATTACACATATCTCATCCTCCTGTATTTGTGTGCTTCTCTCGAGTTCCACACTGTTAGCCTTCAGCGATGAAGGGTATCGTGGTTAGAGGCTACAGGTCACTAGTCCCCACGTGTTCGGGGATTTCCGTCTTTCTAGAAAACAGCACGATGCGCGAATGAGGGCATGGTTGCCCCCGTTTATTCAGTCTTGGAAGCGAGGAGTGAAATGAGAACACCAATTTGGGAAAAATGTTATTCATAACCCTCTTGTGATATTTGACAAAACCTGATGTCTAAAAAAATCCTTAAAATGCAACCATTAGTGGCAATTCTACTCAGTCATTCGTTGGGAACTCCGGGAAAAGGCTGTGGCGCGCCAGACAATTTTTGACGGGGAGTTTTTCACTGTCGTTGCTGAAGATAGAAAGTCGATGACCATAAGTAGAGGAGGCTAGCAGGCTGGTGTATATGGTTGAACGGAAAGATCTCCTTGAGTCAGAGGAACAGCGTGGAGGTGGGGGAGGACTAGACAGGACAGACAGGGGAGAACCGACAACGACGACTCAAAAGCAGCAAATGAACACTTCATTCAACATAGAGAAAGTGGAAGAAGCAATAACGAGTTAATTTACTGGTTTTGAGTCGTCGTCATCGGTTCTTCTCCTGTCTGTCCTGTCTTGTTCCCCCCACTCCCACCCCCAAGCATGTCGTCGGACTCAAGGAAGTGTAAAGATGAAAGATGGAAGTCACTCAAAAGGTTAGCCAGCTGTTGGACTCGAGCCCACATCATTTGGATTTCCGGCCCACTGCTCTACCAACTGAGCATCAGAACATCAGTTCTCTTGTGTTCAATGAGATGTTTCCGTTCAATGGGAAGTCGGCCCACACAAGGTGCTGAAATCATTACACTGCACCATGGAAAAAGAAACAAATATGTGGGCACTGTGTGCAGCTGATGTGCATCCACAGGTGGCATAATGTGCCTGGACTGCTCAAAGTATTTACGGAAGTAGTTACAGTATTTAAATAGATGAAAGCATGGAGTATTTTGTATTTATATTTAAATACCTGAAAAGTGTATGCCCATCCCTGATCAGTACCAACAGCATAATATGAATCAGCACTTCAAATAAAGTTTTCACATTTTTTGAAATCACTTATGGTTGAGCAGAGGTGACATGATCTGGAGTTGCTGCCAGTTCTCTCCTTTAAGCATGTTGCACCTGGGGCACGCATCTGTACGCCGCTCGTGGCCACAGTCGTCTCATGGCGAGAATGCTGAACCACCACCAACCACCACGAGTGTAAAAGCCACTCGGTAACAGTTCCATTTGGTTTTCGAATGAAGCAGACAGATGTCCAAGTAAACAGAATCCATACGCAGTCCAGGCAGCACACTCCCCTTATCAGGCATCACTCCCTGTACATGAACAAGGAGTATTAGTGATTGCTTAGTCACAGCCCGGTCATTCCACACAAAACAAACCAAAGTGGTTGCTTGACCATCTCCAATATGTGAAAAAACAAAAGAAAGCATGCAAAGGCCCTCGTCAAAAGAACTGTTCTGTATGTTACAACGTGAAAAATAATATCCTCGAGTTTTGGGAGGACCCAAAAGTTTGCAGTAAGAAAAAAGTATAGCTCACATTTTCCTGATTTATGTCTATGCACATATATTATCCACAAAGCACCCTTTCTGTTTTAACCTTGCACAGGCAACTGTATAACTGACAAGATATCTTGTGGACTCCTGCACACATACAGAACTTGTTTGCAATATATGATCCTAGCCTATATCATTTGCCCAACCAAATCTTAACATTCTTCAGCAGGATACATTGCCTGACAGCAGAAGGAAATACAAAGACGTTGAAGGGCAGTCAAGACCGTATTTGAAGAACACAAAGACAAAGAACACCGAAGATGATCATACATTTATTATGGTAGAAGGTTTCACACTGAGCCTATCGAAAAGTTTGCACCATAATAAATCTATGAACGTGTTCAGTGTTTTTGTCTGTGTGTGTGTAGCAGAAGGAGATCTAATTATCAACTGCTACATGCAGATAAATCCAGTACAGAAAATGTGGTTGGCAAATATTGCACATCCTTTACTGCTACTGCCACCTTCCCTGCTGCGACCTTGCCGCTCTAGAGGAGTACTTTTCGTTTTCTGATTATTGAACTGTCCTTTCAAGTGCTTAAAATGGGAAGTGAGTACGCTAGCTTTCTATGCTGATGCAGAGATGTCATAAGCGTCACGCACAAAAAAAAATCTGCATCACCCTTTGTTAAAATATTCGTTTACTGTGCAATGATATTAAATTCAATAAGTTCAATCTCTTTACATGGGCAAGCTCAGTAAGAAATTGCACCGTTTTCTGAAGCTCAGGTATAATTTTTTTCTGGGTGCTTAAAAACATTTTTAACAGATAAAAAACAAGAGTGAAGAAGTTGCATAACTAACAAAAAAGACTTATTTTTTTAATATGGCTCACATGAAAGGTCAAAGCCCTTAAAACACAATGGAATGCAAGTTCCATGACGCTATGAGCAGTAGCCTACTTCCCACAATATTTTTTTTTTCAGCTTCCTAGCCTGTTTGCAATTCTGAAATGGGAGCCACGCATTCAAGGAGCAACAAAATGGTCTTGGAAGAACTCTTTGTACACTAATCAAATTAGTCACATTTTCTCCTGGAAAGATGTTTGGATAGCCGAGCTTCAAGTTTAGTTGAATGACCAAAAGTGCAGTTTATGCAATGAGCTCAGATGCTCTACTGTCGTATCATTTAGCAATGCTAACTTTACCTGAGATATAGTTACTTTGAAGCCAGAAAGAAGATGTGAAGCTGAGCTATGCAACATGGTCTCCTTTGTCAAGAATTATCTCTTCTGCACTTGACACACATGGCTGTAATTGGCTGCAATTTATAGAAAAGCACTTCATCATCATAATCAAACATATGCTCAGGAGCTGAGCAAAAAAGTTATACAAACTGCTTCGGATTTAAAACTAAATCAGGCACAGTCGACAACAGAACTATAATCCACTACTAAAACACATTTTGTTTTTATGTGGTGTATCTCTTCAGTGTTCAGTGTTTTTCATTTTAAATTTCGACTGTCAACTTTCAAACGTTAATTCTATTACTATTGTACTACATGTACGAGAAGGCTTCAAAGGGAACGAACAAGTACTACAGTAAAAACTGGGAAGCACAGTTTTTACATAGTGCGCATGTCAACCATTACGGTGCAGGGAAAAACAAAAATAAGAGCGCTTACGCAGATTCTGTTTGTTCCAGGATCTCTTTTTGTTTTGTCCACTATGCTACTTAGTACTGCAAATACTGGATACGAACAGCCGTCCTCAAAGAAAATTAATCACTTTCGTCATGCATCCACAGATGAGATGGAGCCGACGGCTTCCCACCCCATAAATGAATGCGATGGAGAACAAATTACATTTTTCTGAAGCGCTCTAAAACCACTTGCTTGCTTGCTATGTAATGTCAGAAGTGTACCGGTAAAAAAATGAAATTGCTGCTCTCAAGACCGCCACCATCCTCGAAACAGGAAGGTTTTCAACTCGCAAACTTTCAGCCTACGGTTAAATATACACGTGCATTCCACACAATGACACTGCCTGCACAAAAGCGCGGCAAACGAACGAAATATCTAAGTTGTTCTCACCTTTCAACTGAGGATCCAGTGTCATGCTGCTCGCTGATATCGGATAGAAAACACCAGACAACCACAAAACAGCAACAACGCAGCTGACAGCTCCGTCAGGCTCCCACAGCTCCCCATAGAGCCCATAGTTTGAGATAATTCAGGCAACACTGGACATGCAACCAATGAAAATGAACTATGATGCCTACCTTTCGGCCAATCAGGAGTCTCTCAGTTTGGCTCGCCTTTCGGCCCGGTACTGGCCAGTACTGGCTACCATCGGCTTTTACTTTTACTGGTTTTCATGCCCGACGCTTGTTATTCCGTATTCCAGAACAACTAGGCAAATTTTTGATAAAATACACATTTATTTGAAACATCGTACTGATTCAATAGTCTGACACAAATATTCACCGTGCCTACAGAGTCCAAATCGTTGCGTTCGTTGACCAAGTTCGAACTCGAAAAACACACACACACGCACTCTACTCCCAGAAGTGAGCAACGCTCACACGAGTGCACGCTATTTCACGGTTAGCATCTCCTTTCGTTGGTTGCAGTGCGAAGGTTTCAACGAAGCGGGCAATGCTTGTCGCACGGACGCCGAATCCTGTCTCCGTTGTGACCGCATTTGAAAATGCGACGGCGCTCACAAGTGTTCCTCAGGCGTCAGCTCACCACTGCATTCCAGTTCTGAACTCGAGAGACTGTTCGTACGTAGGATACTTGTGTCGGGGAAACATCACAACACGCGCTGAGTCACTTTGACACACGAACAAATCTGGGACTTCTCTTTGAACAATGCCATCATATCGTATATCGTGGTGTCAACTGACATCGTCGAGACGCGAGACCGAGACGCCGCTGCCACTTCTCTCCCTTCTCTTCTCGTAACTGCCCGCCAGACAGGCAGCCCGCGAAAGAATGCTCTTTTGAAACTTTGCCAACCAATAGCGGAGCGCGCAATGTCTTTCGGCCAATGGGTAACAACTATGATGCCTGACGGAGTAATACCACGTGTCTATGACGTGCAAACATTTTTTTAGAGCCGCGAAGAGGGGGAGCTGTGGGGGCCTGGCTCCGTCGCTCTGAGACGTCTCACGCCGCGTCTGCCGGCGCACCGCTTACCTTCGCGGGCAAAGTAGTTCCTCTGGTTAGGCGCGAAAAATGAATGAAATGGAAATAGTCTGCACTGGTGTAAAACCGATCATGTATTTTGCCAGCTGTATACTTGGGCAAAAACGGCACTTCGGTAATGCGGTATCACGTATCGACACTTGATTCGTCAAACTGATTGTCCGCATGAACTTGCCCTGTCGCCCGCCCCAGACACATACCTTTGTACATGGTACGACGTCTTCGGCCTGATCTGTTCTATGGAGCATCCGCTCGAGCCTCTTGACCATCTTTGCTGGCGCTGAAAATGGTATGAGTTACCGAGTTCGTAATTAGTGTGCAGTTGAAAATTACAGTTGATTGCGATCAAGACTGACACAGATTGAGAAACAATGTAGCTAAAGCGCAAAAACCCTTCTGGACGCATTCCGTGACCGTGCGGCATCTCGGAATTGTTATAATCCTCAATTTCCCTTAGGTTCCTTTGTTTTGAGCGCAGAAGGCCTCAGCAATTTGCTATGATGGATTTTACGGGCCTGACTGGTAATTTTGGTCAATGATGTCGACCCAGTGGCGGATCCAAGGGGGGGGGGCGGTTGTGCGATCGCCGCCCCCCCCCAAAAAAAACGTCAGTGTATGCATTGGATTTTTCTCTCCCCCCTCCCTCACTATGCGCTCCGACAAAGAACCCCCCCCCCTCCAAACCGAGGGTCTGGATCCGCCCCTGTGTCGACCCGGTAACCTATCCAAACTGACGCTAATACAATTACAGTCAATGTTCGCGTAGTTTCGGTTTCTACGTTTGACTTTAAAAAAGGAAACTACTAAACTGTCTCTCACCACAAGCTCTTTCTGCTTCCTCAAGCGACTTCTTAAGTCGCTCGACTTCCATTTTTAATGCAGCATTTTCTGTTTTGAGGGCGGCAAGTTTTTCCGCACACGCAGAACTGCAGGCACCCTAGAAAACAGGAATAGCACCAGTGATCAGTTGTTTTGGCACTGTACTGTGCCATACAAATATCGTATATACCGTGACAAAGCAGTGAAACGTGGATTTTATTCATCAGCTAACCTGCGTCTATGTTATTCGGGGGCTTTACGTCGCGAGACAATTATGATCATGAGCGAGCGTCTATGTTAATTTATCTGTGAAACATACATATGCATGCAAGCAAATGTTATCCTATGCGGCGGTAACAGCAACAATCGCTGGCAGTCTAGTAATGCAACAACAAAAAAAGATTCGCGCATCCGTATATATGAAAAAAAAAGAAAAATAATAAAAAAGTAACGATTTTTTACTTCGCTCAAATCGGCAGCGCAGCCATATATTTCGGCTTAGGTATCTATATGTTTATTGTCATGGGAGAGGAGTTGCCGTTATTGGTTGTTTGCTATTTCCCAATGTACAATTTCGAGAATGTGGGGGACGGAACCTCCAAAACTCCTACCTTGGCTAAGCCACTGCACTGATTGAAGTTGAAAAAAAGGAGAAAAAGCTTCCATGACGAGCCGTTTGTGGTGCCCCCATGCCTTCTGCACCTTGCGACGTTCCAGCTGCAGCAGCAGCAGCAGCAGCAAGTCTGTTGCATTTTTTTTTTCAGCGAATGTGGCTTCCCTGCAGAAGACAACTATCTAACTAAAGCTTATCAATGATAATAACAGATATGTGCAAGAAATGATTCTGACCGAAATGAAGAAGCTCCGCTGGTGCAGGTCGCTCCCCGGCTTTCCAGGAGACGGTCACTGTACTTCCACGCAATACATTGATTGCATTTGCGTCATTGAGCAAACGTATTCCTATAGAGGGGTCAATTATGCTGCGCACGGGATAAACAACCCATTTGTCTTCCGACAACCATTTAATTAGAACATGAGACATGGCGATTCAATAGTTAAAAAAGTTAGCAGACGACAATGGATGGAAAGTGTCGTGCATCGTATTGGCCACTGTTGTCTGCTTTGTTATAGTCACCTTATATTAAATTTAAATTTATTAAATATAAATTTAAGACACAGTAAATTGCTTCAAAGAGCATTTAAGGAACCGTAAGAAATAAAAAAAATAAAAAATTAAATTGGGCTGCACCTATAAGGATTGGCTGTCGGCTTAGCTAGAAATTTCTGAAAGCCAACCGAAGACTAAAAGTAAGATTAAAACTAACACCAATCTAGCCGAGTTTCAACTTCATTTATTTTGACTAAAATGCAGTCCTTTCTATGTGTTCCTGCCTCAGATGCTCTCTTGTTCAGTTAGAAGTTACGGTTTCCATCTCCGTAGCGGTGTATTTTGTGTAGTCGCAAATTGCTGTTTTTCGGAATTCACTATATATTGGTTGATCTAAATAAAAAAAAGGCATTTAACAAAAATAATGCCAGGGTATGTTGCTAACTTTTTGCAGTGAACTGCTACTTAGGTACTTCCCATGCTTCCCATCGACATTTGGCGGATTTTAGAAAGGCTTGCTGGCTACTTTGGTTCCGTCAACTGTCAACCAACCGTTGTGACCGTTGTGTTTTGCTTGCTTGTGACCGTTTGTTTAAAAGCGTTTGGAAGGTTTCATTTGTGTCGCACTGCGATGGAGTCGATGGATTAGGACGGCACGGTGGGCACGGTGAGCACGGTGACACTTATGTATTCGTTACGACCTTGCCGAATCCTTTCTGTACTTGCACACATTTTGGCTGTTTAGAAACTGAATTTGGCTTTTCGCGCGTTCAGGCGGAAGAGTGTCTTCCCCCAGGATGCCTCCGAAAAGGAAGTTTGGGAGGTACCTTTGGGACCCAGCAGCAGATGTTCCCGTTCGGTCGAAATACCGGTTTACACAGCAGGCCCTACTACCTGATTCCGTGCCTACGGAGGTTTCGCGCGACGACAGCTCTGACGACAGCAGCAGTGAGGAAGACCCGGGAGCCGCATTTGACCCTTCCAGTCTTCTTGCTAGTGTGGAAGTCGCAGCTGGTGAGGACTGCTGTGACATTGAGAACAGTCCCGTTCTATATCGTGAGGAGCCACAGGTTATGAACGAACTGACGTCCGACAGTGACAGTGAATCCGAATGTGACTTGGCCTCCACCTCCACTCACAGCGACGAGGGCCCTTCTGACATCGAAAGTGATGAGTTGGTAAGAGCGTTTCTTTCTTTTCTGTTAAGTTTTGGTTGAAGTTCCGTTGTAATTTCCCCCATTCTT
The DNA here is from genome assembly GCF_037126465.1 of Ornithodoros turicata. Taxonomy (NCBI): domain Eukaryota; kingdom Metazoa; phylum Arthropoda; class Arachnida; order Ixodida; family Argasidae; genus Ornithodoros; species Ornithodoros turicata. The sequence continues at coordinate 3,612,332 of NW_026999320.1, read as the reverse complement.
AAATATATTTTTGTTTGCTTGTTTTATCCATTAGAGAGTAAAGACAACCTGGAGACGCCTTACAACTAAAACAAATGGCGTAGAGGCTTTTAAGGTGCCCTACAAGTAGGTTCGCGAAGATACGTTTGCGTAAGAAAAGTATTGTCTGGGTGAACAACATGGCATTTTGTTCTGCAGTAACTAGTTTCATCTGTCCTAACAGTGGTAACGGAATTCTTCTGAAGCTTTACTTTTCTTGATAGCTATTTGTTAGTAGGTAAAAATGTTTCCAAAGGCGCTGCCACCAGCTGTATGTGGATAACATGCATAAATTCAAATCACGCAATGGTAGCAAATTCATTACTTGTGCCTTAATTTCTATGTTGTTAATACTTACGTGCACTTACTTGTTTTAGTCTTTCTCATTTATAGTTTCATTCTGTTTTCTTTTTTTTTCTCAGGATGACGTTCTTTTCCCGGGGCCACAACTGACACGAGCCGAGAGCATGTTAATGGTCATGGCACACAGCCTGCGTTATGGGTGCTCCAAAGAAGCCACGGAAAGCCTTGTCAAGCTGATCAGTGCCCACCTATCCGAAGGAGTGTCACATCCCACATCAAAATATACATTCTTTCGTCAGTTCTGCGCTGCTGAGGAGCAGTATGTAAAGCATTTCTACTGCAGTACCTGCAACGAGTACATAGGGGAACTGACAGGAGCAGAAGTATCGTGTCATAAATGTGGATCTGAACACACAGTTGAAAGCCTCACAAAATAGTCATCTTTTTTTCTTGCCCTCGACCTTCACCAACAACTTCCTGAATTGCTGGAGTCCGAAACTCTTCAGAAGGAACGGCCTGCCCTGTCGTATGACGTAGCTGACATCACCCCAAGCGCACATTACAACAGGCTGCCTTTGGCTGCAGGAGACATAACCCTCACTTTTAACACCGACGGAGTACCCCTCTTCCAAAGTTCTAAACTAAGCATGTGGCCACTTCTTGTTATGGTGAATGAGCTGCCCTACAAGCAACGTGTTCAGAAGCTACTCTTGGCAGGACTCTGGCTTGGTGATCGCAAACCAGACTTCAATTCTTTCTTGCTCCCGTTTGTCAAGACGGTGAACCAGTTGTCATCTGAGGGGATCACGTGGTGTGGAAAAGATGGCGAAATACGAACAACAATAGTGTACCCTGGCCCGTGTACAGTTGATACCGTAGCAAGATGTGACGTAATGAACATTACCCAATTCAATGGAGCACATGGATGTGCATGGTGTGAGCATCCAGGCAAGACTGTACGCAAAGGAAATGGGTTCTGTCGTGTGTATCCAACAAGTACCCGAGTGCCTAAAATGAGGACGCCCGACTCGTTTCTCCACCATGCCAATATAGCAATGTCCACGCAACAACCCAGCTGCGGAGTAAAAGGAAACAGCATCCTCGCATTGCTTGCGTTTTTCACAATCGGTGCAGGTTTCGTCGTCGATTATATGCACGCCGTGTGCTTGGGTTTTGTGAGAGCAACGATGTTTATGTGGTTGAAATCTGAGCGCTGTCGGCAGTTTCCTCTACGGCAACATCTTGGAGAGGCAAGCAGGTGCCTCATGAGCCTGACTCCAACGTGGGAAATGTCGAGACTACCAAGATCGTTATCAGACATTGCAGATTGGGAGGCGTCTGACTGGAGAAGCTGGATGCTTTTCTACTCTCCATCTGTACTAAAGGACCGCATTCCAAGACGACACTACGAGCACTGGATGCAGTTTGTTGGCATGATGCATTACCTGCTGGGACCTTCTGTTTGCTTTCAACAAGTCTAAAATCCGGGAGCAAATGGCAACGTTTCTCATTCAATATGAACAGTTGTATGGGACTGAGTACATGAGCTACAACGCACACCTTTTGGTGCATATTGTTGACAGCGTCCAAAACTGGGGTCCACTTTGGGGATATTCACTTTTTCCTTTTGAATCGATGAACGGCACTCTGGTACGGTTTGTTCAAGGCACACGGTATCCACGCTATCAAATTGTACAAAAATATTCCATTTTGCAAGCACTTTTACGATTGTGGACAAAGAGGACAAAGAAATCTGTAAAGACAAAGGATTGTGCTCTGGGACGTGAGTTCAGAAACTTGGTCAAGGGCTACGAACTCCGAAAAAACTTTGTAAAAGTAAAATCTGTTTACCTTCTCGGTAAAGGTAAACAACATGCACAGGGAAGAGAGTTCCAGAAAATGATAATTGGAGCTTCACGATTTTGTACAGCACGTTTGGACAAATCATGAAGAAAAAACTCTCATGTTTGTGCAAACGGAGTGTTCGGGCAGGTTTTTCAGATTTTGTCAGTTGGTGATCATAGCCCAGAGGTCAAAGTGCACATATTGGTTTTTAATGTGGAGGAAAAGCTGTTCCGTAGTCTTCCTCAAGGTGACTTCCTAGAGTTTGTTAAAGTGCATCCTACCGTAGAGACATGTATTGTGAGTGCGGAGCACCTCAAGAAGTGCATTTGTCTGAACCTCACAGATTCTATTTACCTGTGTACAGTTCATGAAAATATGGTGCTTGAGTCTGTATAACGCATTTGTGGATATCCACGACATTGGAGGTTCAGCTACGTTATTTAAGGTGTACCCAAAAATAACCAGAAACTCTGCACATTTTGTAGTTACTGGAAAACGATGTTCTGAGCCTGGAACACCAGGTGAGAGGAGAAACACACTTTCATTGTAGTTACTGGTTGTACACACAGCCTGCCGAATGGCACTGTTTGACTTAAAGGAGCAATGAGGTGACATTTAACGTAGCTAGAAATCCTGCCTCCTCTGTCACGCACCAGGAGTTACCATGCAAAATATTTTTACTCTGTAGTGTGTTATAGCTGCACAATTGAATTTACAAAAGCTGTCAGAGGAAGCACTCTTGGATGGATGCACGATAATCTTGTGACATAGTGAAGTTTCCGTGCCTTGTTTCTGTGTTTTTTTTTTCATCGCAGCTCACACACTGCTTATACATGCTTGAGCTGTGCCACTGTGTGTCACTGGTCACATGAAAGAAGTAGCATACGTCACAAAGTCCCCTCGTTCTGCGATGCACTCTTTTCACAAGCAGCAGTATTTTTCAAAGGTTCATTGTACAGAGCCCTTGCGCTCACTCTGTAGGTGACCTACACTCATCGTTCTTTCGCAGGAACTCCTGTTATTCGTTGGAGAACACTCGGCACTTGAAAGCAAACATTTTGGGGGTCATGTCAGTGGTCCTTTAAGCAAGGTACACTTGCGGAGGATTTGAGTGTCCACTGCAAAAAATTACATGACATACTTGTAGTTATTCCTGGGTACACCTTGTATGGCACAATCTCAGGCCACCTTCTTTGTGCTCAGGGACTGAAAGCACATGTGTTGACAAAGCGTGCAATACAGACTTGTCAGTTTTGCAGTTTTTGATGTTGCATTACTTTATATTTAAGCAAGTGTTTTCGGTTGACTGCACTGTCTCAGTTTCAGTTTATCTTCATCCTTGGGGCCACCGTTAGAACTTTCGCAGTGAGAGGAGAAACAAACATAGTACAGTAAGAGGTTGTTCACCTCAGAAGGTAGTTCGACATGTGCAGGTCACAATGCATTGTAGAGACTGTACACCAGGCATCCAAATCTGTATGGGTTAAGTATAAAATTTTACTCAATATGTATTTGATATTAAGCAAAGTTCTATGTACAGAGTAAAAGACCTCCTGTTTGTTGCTTGGTCTGTTTAGAAAACTATAGTAAACTCTGTAATGACAAACAACACCAGTTTCTATCTATTTAATATAATCTGTTCATACGACTAATATATATTAACCTGTACATAATACGATATAAATAAAAGTTTTATATGTGTGTGTACCATGGAAAGATGCACTGTTTGTGCATGCATCCCTTAAGTTGCGCTTACGTGTGTATACCAAAATATACAAAATATATGAAATAGCTACTCTGAAGTTTATCACAGAAGGATATACAGGCTGTTTGCTCTAACGTGTCCAGAAATATATTTAAAGTGAGCGATATGAGAAAAGCAAGTGGTACTCTTCTGCTACTTGAATAAGAAACAGGTACTGCTTCACTAGTACCACCTGTTTCTCAGTCAAGTAGCTGAAAAGTAGCGCTCGTTTCTCTTTTATCGCTCTCTTTAAATAAATTTTCTGGACACATTAATGAAATCACTCTGTATAGGCAGAAAAACAAATGTATGTATTGAAAAATTTTCATTGAAAACCTGTTAAATTTCTGATAAGTAAACTCAACACATTAAATATTCAACAGAAATTCAACAGAAATTTTTCAATAGAATATCTGTTGTTGAGCTACACAACAGAAATTCTGTTGAGATCAAATTGAGAAAACTCAATTCAGTTTGAAATTCTGTTGAATTTCTGTTGATTCAACAGAAAATCAATAGGAGCTCAACAGAAATTCAAAACTAATTTTTGTAAGGGTCAGCGCCATGGCAGTGTCGTCTTCATTGAGCGCGTGTCCAGCGTATGCGTCGAGTAAGGCCCAAACACCATCCGATCTTCTTAGACGCCTGGCCTTGTCAATTAGGTACTTCGTGGCTCCATGCACCAAATTTATTATTTCTTTTTCGCTGACACTTTCAGGTAGCAGCGTCAAAAGCTGACATCTGGCGTGTTGCGAAGTGCATTTCTCATACGCTTTTCCAATGCTATCGAGAAGCTGCGGGCAGTACTTGCACTCAGTGCTTGAAGGTCCTGCTTCAGGGACACCATACGCGTCACTAATCTTGCGGCGTATCGACTTATTCAGCGCTTCACTCATTTGGGTTTGTTTTCGGGAGACATAAGCTCGCATGCTTCTTCCCTTTAAGGTCTGCGGCCGTCTTAACGGGGTTATATCAATATTTGAAGACGGTATCTTCTCATTTAGCTCATCGATAACCTCTTCGGGTTCCCCATAGTCGGATGCAGAAGAGCATGGCTCATGCTGCAGGTCAATAGTAGTGGCAAAAAAATACCTGTAGCAGTTCTTGCACAACTCGTCGTCGTCGTTCACAGTGTGCTCCGGGCCGAGTACTTTGCGTAGCGCTGCGGTGTCCAGATGGGAAACTTGCACGAACCCTGTTAGTTTTGGTATACGTTTCTTGTGACGACGACCATAGTCCGAACAATACACACGTTTTGCACTATAGACGTTTGCAGCCATATATGACACGCACTCTAAGAAAAAAAGGTTGAAAAAGGGTAGAAGCGAAACAGTTCTCCCCGACCTATTTTCCCTCTACCGACTGCTGGTCGAGTTGGTGCTGTTTCTGCCCTTTTACTCAACTCTCCCCTCTTACGGTAGAACCACCGTGAGAATTTTATCATGACTAGGGGTCAAGTGAATCTTTTCTCTTTTTGAGTGTTTCATAGCAGGGTCGCAAATAGAAGTGTAAATGGAGTCACCCACGTGAAAACAACAGTCGAGGTGTACTGATCCTATGGATAAAGAAGTTTGGTTCAGCTTCGAGGTCACGGTTCAAGATTTTAGCGAGAACTAGTCACTAAATAAGCTTCGCTTCAGAGTATCGACAGTGGGGTCCAAGGGAGAGCAGGTGCGCTCTCTTGTTTCGGCACCACACCGGTACAATCGCCATTTGAGGACGAAAGGCGGCTAACATAATGCTCCCTGTGGGATAGAGATAGATAATCCATGTACTGTCCACCTAGAGCGTCCCGAGGATGTCAAGGTGAGCTCAAGGCCGTCAACTGCTGCTTGTAAACGAAAGGAACAATTCACCCGCGCACGATAGATGGCATCGTGCGCTAACGTGCGCAGTGCGCGTGGGTAGCGTGTTGCGGAAAGAAGATGGTCCATGCTCGCTCTTGGAACTCAGTGTCGCTACCCTTGAAGCGTATCTTATTTGGTGACACTAGCCAGAACAACCAAATACGGAGTGTCGGCGCCTGCGCGGAATCGCTGATTGTGTAAAAGGGACCAGTACAGACTTGGACTCATAGTCGGGAAAGGCAATCCTGTATGTGGCACAAGGATCCGCACTGACGAAAATGACATTGCGTGGTGGCAAACGTCTCCAGCAAAGCGCGTTCGTGGTACAGCGAGATAAATAGAGCGCGCTGATCAGATCTTACGAATTCAATTTGCCCAGCCTGTAAAAACCAGAAATGCGTGAGTGTTGCGCTTTATGAAGCACTATTGAGATTTCTTCCTTAAAGGTTGTGCTGCGTACATCCCAAGACAAAAAAAAAAAAAAAAAAAAAGAAATCAGACACTACGAGGCCGCATACGAGCTCGTATTGACCCCATTCGACTTGTTCGTTTCTTTCCCTCCTTTCTTTATTTTTTATTGTTTGCAAAGTGGAATGCTTCTGAAGTGAATATATATTCGTTATGAACTGGTAGGTATATTGTGGCTCATGCACCAGCATTTATAAACATGTGGTGAATGTACATGCTCGAAAACAGCAATTGACGGCGAACTACGCCGGTCCGTCGGGCGTGGCGAAGTATGGCAGTTTGAGAGCTCTGTAACTCAATCACCAAGCTTTTAGCAACCATGAATTGTATGTCAAAAGAAAGCTAAGGCATTCGTCGTGAACCAGAATCTTTTTTTTACAAATCCATCCTGGCCTTTTTACGCACGCAAACGCACAGAAACGCAAACTTTGACAAAATTTTCGTACCTCTGACAGCTGCGGCGCAAATTTTATCGAAACGAAACAGGATAGAGAATTGTGCTGCATATCGTTGAACCGAGCGAAAATTAGGCTTTCGTTTCACTTGTAGCTCATTGTTTTGCTAAAATCACGAACGCAGACATATGGGTACAAAAAGTGCGTAAAATTCGGTAGGGATGGCTTTTCTAGGATTTTTTACAAAAGATTTCGCTCGTCGGAGACAAGAATTATTAGTCAGCCCCAGAGCCTATGACTTGGTGAATAGGTTGCGGAAGACTGGAGGCTGTGGTCGTTACAGAGGCCGGAGTAGATCGCTTCAAAGTGGGCAGAAATCGCTTCAGAGCACAGCCGTTGTTTTCACCCCTGACGCTCTTGATTTTATGTCTCGCCTACCACGTCGTCTCGGAACCTGGGACCAACGCCAGTGTTCATGCCACAGGTGGGGATATCCCATAAAAAATGACGGAAAAAATCGAAGACCCAAAGGTTAGGGCCCTGCCTGAATCTGAATGAAATCGCCCAAATGAGGAGTGTGCCCACAGTGGGCCCAGGTTCTCTGTCGACTGTGCAAGGTGAAGCAGTAGGAGGACATTGTATATCATCTTGGTCTTTCCGTTGATTGCTGCATGCCTTGTGACAAATTCTGTCAGCAGGTCACCTAGGAAAAGGCAAGAATGCAAGAATGAGATAAATACTATGAGTATAGCATTAACCAGGATAGGGTGAGATATTGGGCTTATTCCTGCATATCTTAATATAGTACCACAGAAGAATAGACATGGACGATGAATTTTCTTCCCGGCATGCCGACAATTGGTCACCGCACAATTCCTCAATTCGAACATTTGCTCACATCATGACCTGGGTCAGCATCATTACTTAATAATTATATTACCATTCCCATTTTATTAATTACCTTCTTTAGCTATGTTCCTCTGTGTTTGTCATGTTCTCAAAACGTGGAATTGGGCCTGTTGGTACTGCATACCGGATTAAAGGAGCATGGAAGGGGCCCCAAAAATATTTTTAGTTTTTCGCTGCAACGTCTCTTACAAGAAATAAAATGAGCTGCTGCGAAAGAACGATGAGCGCAGATAACCTAGACAGCACGCGCAAGGCTCTGTTCCGCACACCTTTAAAGAACCCTCTCCACATCCGAAGAGCGCCGAAGCGAAGCCGAAGACGGCGTGACGTATCACGGGCTACGGCACGTGACCGGTGACGTCCAATGGCACAGCTGAAACATGTGTAAGCGGCGCGTGAGCAGAGATGAAGAGACAAAGAAAAAAGGAACCGAGCAGCTGCTACGTCACGCGGGGCTCGTGTCTCTCGCCCGCGACTGCCGTTCTCCGAGTGTCTTTTGTAAATTTTATTGCGCAGTGACAATACGCCGCAGACCGGAAATATTTTGCATGGTGACTCCATGTGGACAGCTGCACAAATGAATCAGGATCTTGAGTCATGTTAATTGTCACTTCCATGCTCCTTTAAAAGCGCTAAAATCTGACGAGGACAATACACACGGAAGGCGCACTAACAACAATTTCTTTGACATGAGATGAACGTACTAAATACAAGCTCAGAAACTGCCTCTCCTTTTCCATTAAACCAATAGACAGACAGCTGACATATCTAGCTCCCCCCTCTGCCCTGTTTGCCCATGTGCAGCAATGTGGCTGTCATCCTGTGTTTACGGGAACGGAGATAAAGGCAAGGTTCCGTGATAGTAGGGAGAGGGAAATTTGGGAAGCTTTTTTGATCGCAGAGGGGGGAGCTAGATGTGGCAGAGGGAGAGGGAGTTTCTGAGCTTGTTTTTAGTACGTTCGTCTCATGTCAAATAAATTGTTGTTAGTGCGCCTTCCGTGATTTTAGCGCTTTTAATCCGGTTTGTCATGTTGTTTAGCTGCAAGCTGTTAATAAGGGGCTCAGGGGAAACCGTGAGTTCTCCTTTCGTGCCAGTGGCTTTTCTGTTCAATCTGTGCCTTATTCGCTCAGGTAAGTACCTGAATTGTGTGGTTTGAGAGGTCGCACTAACTACGATGACGAGGTTTGCGTCGTTTATATTTACGTTGACATTTACATTCCGAGACAACTGAGATAATGTGTGAAGTCACAGTGGTCGATCTGTGAATTAGTTTTGCCCACCAGAAGGTTCTTTTGCGTGAAGTGAAAGCTCACCCAAAGATATATACCCAATGTACCCAGAAATATATTACACGGAAATCACCGTCTTCGCCATTTTAAATAATTTTATCGATATCAAGTGCATTTTCACCCAGCCCTATTGCTTCGGGATGAACTACTTTTACCCTACATGAGAACATTCAAGCTTTTTAGAGCTATCGGCTATTTAAATGTTGTATGAATTTCCTTTTCCTGCGGTTTACATCTGAAATTCTCTGATAATTTGGCTTTAATTGAACAGATACAGTTCTACCTTGCCACACATGTCACTGTTTTGGTGCACTATAGCCTTAGTTGTTAGTGCGCCATCAGCACTGCAATCATCATCATCACCATCGTTCTAAACAGTGTGAAAGGTATTTGTAGCACTTAATTAAGTTGACGCATGTCCATAAAGATGGATCTGACATACAAAACATATAGGAGCGCCATCTAACTAAAAGTACTCAGTAACTAACAACTAGGGATGTGCCAACCGAATCCACGAATCCTAGGCAGGGAGTCGAGATTCGGGAATCCACATCCCAGTGCCCAAAACGGCGAATCGAATCTTTCCAATCCACCGACCGTATTTGCTCGCTTCTTTTTCAAATATGCGCCCTGGAGTCCGCCGAAAGCCTCATTGACCGACGGGTATTTTCTTGTTTCTTTGTTTACATTGCTCTGGACTGAAAGAGTTCAGGCAGGAACTGGTACATTACAAGTTTAAAAGTAATAGGGTTTTGCTTTTGATTGTTGCTTTAGCTTGATGGAAATAATTCAGACTCGAGAATTTATGTTGTTCTTATAGTCGACGAACAATATGTTAAATAACTTAAGAACTACATAGGTATATCCTAACACTAACTTTCTAACTAGTAACTGAACTAAAATAACTTTCTTCTTCCCCCTTCTTCTTCTTCAACTTCTAACTAAATAGTAACTTTCTAACGAAACTGAACTATTCTTTTTTTTTTTTCATTAAACAAATGTATCATATTCTGCTTCAAAACACTCTCCAGTAGAAGTTTTTTTTTTCTTCTTGGCTTTTTGAACTCTTTTTAAAGAGAGGATTCGAAAGATCCGAGGGGGAGGAGGAGGAGGAGGAGTGTCGTTAGGAGGAACCCGAGAGGTCTGCCTGCCTGATTAGGCGGCATGTTTCTCGGGAAGGGAAAGGTGGTGGAGAGGAGGAGAGGGTGAAGTGGAAGACCGAGCGGAATCCGCTCGGGGGGAGGATAGCTGCGTCCATGGGCCGACTTCGGGGGAACTGTGCCGGCATACGCCTATTACACATCTGAGGGAACCCAGGAGAAACCCCAGACGGCACAGCCGGCCCGCGGATTCGAACCGCGGACCTCCCAGTCTCCAAGCGCACGCGTTACCGCTGCGCCACCGGAGCTGGTAAGAAAGATCCGAGATTCGTAAGATTCGTGGATTCGCAGAACCTTCCTAGGATACGGATTCGGATTCGCAAAATTCTGGATTCGTCCCATTTCTAACAACAATGTTTGGCTAAAAGATTTCATTTATGCTGGAGTCGATAACGCTAACATGTGTCTCGTGTAAGCTCGTGCTGTGATTTACAGGGACTCTTAACGTGCAGAGCAACGAAGAGAAAAGTTACTTACTGGCTCGCTACAGCATTGCTGCGGTCAATTTAGTGCCCAACAACAGGTACACAGCCTCAGCAAGTCGTTTCATTTGGTTCCAATGCTGCATTGGAACAATGCCGAGGGTACACGGAAGGCTGTAGAACAGGAGCCAATGCCTCCATTCAGTTGCTTTGCAGCAGCTGCGTTCGGCCAGAGATCTTGGCAGCCTGGCGAAGCTATGACAGAATCTCATGACTAGAAGACCCTTGTCAGTGGCTTCTAGGGTGACGTTTCTACCTGCATGAACTAAATATTGAGTGTGATCACATAATTCCTCAAGCACCGTTACCACAATCCTACCTGCAGCACTTGCTGAAGTCATGATCTCGGTGAGCTGCTTTGTCACTCCGAGGAGGACACAGTGCATATAGACGACTCCACATGATGTCAAAATGTTGCAGGTTGACTAGAGCAGAAGGCCATTTAAGTCCGGGGCGGTCATAAGCACAGGGCGGCCATATTCCAGTGCCAACGCCATGTCCCTGACAACTCCACTCACTGTTCTCTCCCCAACTGGGCTGGTATCTGCTAATCGCATTGTACCTGAAAATAAGAATGCAAAAATGTGTTCATCATGCAGACGTTTCATTTTACACAAGATTCTGTTACATACCATCAGTATGTTCACCCTTGGTGATGCACCACGGACATGGAAAGTACCCGCTGAAGGGTATGTGATTCTGAATGGCAGCGCGTACTGGGGTGTCTGCGCAGCAGCAGATGACGAAGACTTTTGACGAAATCATCTCTCCATAACTTTGCCACTTTAGTGGAGTCATTGAGTTTATCGCCTCAGCAAACTTTTCGAGGAACACAAGCATGTTTGGGTGAGATTCCCCAAACCGCAACCCTCCAATCATGCAGTTGTGAAACCTTTCTTCTGGTGGCAGTTCATTTATTTTATTTTATTTGTAGTACCCTCAGGGCCGTGAGGCATTGCAGAGGGGAGGGGTAAACAAATAGGCATATAACAAAGGATAAAAAATGTAACACAACTCTGTAACTGTGTAACATGTGTGTGTAACACTGTGTAACATGTGTGTGTGTAACACAACAATGTAACTCTGTAGATACAAAATGTAACACAAAAACAATTAGCAATACATGTAAATGTTGTTAAAAAGTACAAAGAACTCTCACTGCGTGATGTTAGTGGTTAGAGTGGTGAAGTAAGTCTTCGACTGTGTCCTTGAAGGTAGATGAGTCCCGGATATTAACAACGTTAATAATTAACGTTACATTTACGTTACATTACATTTACATTACATTACATTTACATAACGTTAAATTTACAACAGATGAAAAATGAGTCAGATAAAAAATTGGTGTTGAAAGGGTGCACAAAGACCTTCCATGCGTGATCGATGCGTTGTGAAATGTATAGTAGAGCCGATAGGTAAGACGAAAGAACGGGATCAGTCAAATCAAATCAAAACAATCAGTCAAAACAATCAATCAGTCAGTCAAAACAATCAGTCAACGGCATCAGATCAAAGAAGGGGAGTAGTCAGAAGATTAATACTCCAGCCAGGAAATTACGTCAAACAGGAAATGACGTCGTCTGTTCGTCGTCGTTCGTCGAGCGTTCACAATTCAGTACCTCAAGAAAACACAGGAGAAACCACAGAAGGTTCACACAACCCACCAATAGGCCTCACTGTACTCTATAATGTAAAGATCCGCGTCTGGGCATACAGAGGAATGTCATGAACAGACGCTTACTTTGCCCACACTTACATTACCATAGCTTAAAACGAACAGACAACTGGAGGGCAGCTGCATCCATAAGAGGAAAGTAGCGAAAAGAGCTATCAAGCAGTAGTGACACACGCATACCTATTTTTTCCAGCAAGGCTCGTTGTAAGCTGTGATTGAGCTCCTGGGCCTCTTTTAGCTCAGCTCTGGTGTCCTTCTGTCTGTTTTTCAGCTTGAGACACTTCCGTTCGAGCTTGTTATACCGCTCTGAGGACTATGGAATGCAAAGGCACACACAAGTCTCATCATTGAAGGCAGTGATACTTTGAACAATCGTGTAGATCACGAAGGCTTGTGTTGGAAGAACCTGAAGATTGCATATGAATGAAGACGCAGGAGACATCGAGAACATAGACAGAATCAATTAACCAATTGCACGGCACACAACAGCCTCATACTCCCACACAACAGCCTGCTAACTCATCCAAGATATCTGCCCAGGGGGCAGGGAAGAATGGAAGTAAAAGGAAAGAACAACATTAAGCGATGCAGAAGTGCCATTTTTAGCACATTGTAATCATTGGTATCATTAATATACATCCCCATCCTGTTCACTCGTGCTGCATGCGCCTGCACCTGCATGGAAAGCAGGATTTTTCCTGGTCGCCTTTTCGTGTTGGCTCAAGATGTGGGACCATTGCGAGGTTCGTCCCTTTGCTGTATTGGCTCTTGCGCTCTGCATAAATGTTCAGCGGCATAAACAGGGTGTGTGCGGAAAAACGTAACCCGCATTTAGGCACTTAGCTTGTTGTCTACCTAACTAACAAACTTCGGATGGCGCATGATGGCGCATTTATGCGTGCAAAATCTGCAGAAATCGTGGAAGCCATACTCAGCTTAAAAAATAAACAGGGCAACACAAACGTCGGCCTCAGAAGAGGGCAACGTAGCTGGCGCAGGAGAGTTGTGTTCAGGTACCGCTAGGGGTGCTATCGGTGCAGAAATCGAAACGATGTCCCACATGGATGCTCATCGGTAGTGCCCTAACGGGACCTGCACATAACTTTCCTGAGACTGCCATGCACTGTCATAACCGCACTATTCTAATGCGTGGAAGCCGCTGTTTTCCCGCTCTGTTTATTATTTTATGCTGAATATGGCTTCAGGATTTTTTTGTAGTTTCGCAGGCATAAATACGCCATCGTACGCCACCGGAAGCTCCTCGGACGAGTTGACAACGAGTTACGTGTAAAAAAAAATGTGGATTACGTTTTCCTGCACACACCCTGTATTATACGACATATTCAAATGTACGGAACGGCTCGTTCTGTGTAGTCTTGACATTGAGCCTTCACACAGTACACAAACACGCAAATATTTATAAGACTGCATCTATCAGCACAGTTGAAAAGACGCGTAAACTATGGATGCCAGCGAAAATCACTTTAAACGCCCGTCCGAACGTGCGTTTCGGACAACTGAAATTTCACTGCCCTTCAAACCTTCGAAATACAAAAGGAATAAAGGCACACCTACCCTAGAGGCTCTAGGATTGGCATCTGGTCCGGAATTAATGTAAACCACTTTCTGAAGCCTCGCCTCTTCAACAGTGTCTGAAAGTATTGGCGTGCATTGCCATGTATAACATATTGTAGGAGTGAACTAAAGAAAACCAATAAATAGGGAAATGAACTATGCTGTACCTGGAAATTGGAGCAGCTGCGCTTTGAAGTACTGCGCGCCTTCGGGGGGATTGAGGTGCTCCAAATTGATGTCCTCTACCCAAGCCACTTTGTAACACTTAAGCACGCGGAGCTCCACGTTGTGTTTCTGTTTAACATAACCAACTGGTACGGCTTCGGTGACACCGTCGCGGTATTTCACAACCGCGAAATTATTTACCATCGTTCCCGACACGCGATGCAAAAGCGAGGGAACCAACGGAACGTTGGAAACGTTGGTCTTCACGTGTGACAGCAATCACCAAATGGAAACATGCACAAAGGGGATGAAGGAACACGAAGTTGATGATGATGAGCGTAGAACCGATGCCGATGCGCGGCAACGTTAAAGGAGCAGTCTAGAGGCCCACAACTTTGTTTCTGTTTTTGGTCAGTATGGAATGTTAGACGGCCGAAAACAGTTTTCCCACAATCCCAAGCATCAGGAAAACCTTGGGCCAACCTTGGCACTGGCTTGGCCAGCCAACCTGGCCACGCTTGGCTTGTGGTTGGCCAACGACGTCGTTTCTTGGTACGGATCTGTTCCTTGGCCAACAATTTGCCAACATTTGGCAAGCCAGTGTGTTCCCAATCTTCAAGCAACTACCCAAGTAACAAACAAAGGTTGGGCCAAGCTTGGCAGTGGTCAGGCTGGCATACCTGGCCTTGGTTGGTACAGCATCGGCCAACAAGCTTGTTTCTTGATACGGATCTCTTTTTTGGCCAATGACTTGCCAAGCACTGGCTAGCCTACATTGTGCCAAGATAGAGACCAAAACATTCCTGCTACGTTGCTCATTTCCATACTCAATTGTCTCGCGACGTAAGGCAACGACTTACCATTCTTTGTTTGTTGCTTGTATTTCCCACCACGGACAGTGAGCACGGCATTTTAAAGCGCATAAATTACCCACAATGGACAATGTGCACGGCTTTTCAAAGTAAAAAAAAGCGCAAAATGCCTTGATCACCAGGACCAAAAGAGCTCACAAACAAAAGCAATTGCATTTCTTTCCTGATGAAGAACTGATACTGTATATGGGTTGCCTCGCGAACTTTCACAAATTCGAGAGCCCTGTTCACCTGATAGTAAAAATAAAGGGTGAGGTGTCCAAGTTTAATTGCATGCTCAAAGAACACTGGAATGATGAACTGCTTGTCGTATTAGCACCCCATGAAGATGACGCCTCTGTTTCTTACTGCGTTTGATTTGAGATAGTCACTTGGCCCATCGAAAGTCGAGCTTATGCACTGCTACACCATTCTGCGTTACCCTTTCCACGAGGCGACATACCGATATTGGACCAAGGTTAGCAAGAGCTTGGCCTGCCAACCTAGCCGTGCTTGGAAAGTGCTTGGCCAACGAGCTCGTTTCTTGGTACGGATCTGTTCCTTGGCCGACGGCTTGCCAAGTATGTCGCTCCGCCTACCAGTATGCAACATTACGCCAACGTTGGCTGGTCAAAGGAGTCGTTGGCCAGCTATCATCCAACTTTTTGCCAACCGTCGGCCATCGGCCATTGCTTGCTTGGGATTAGTGCAACCGTAGAGAAATTGGGACGCCTGCAATAGCTCCCCGAACCTCCCGTGCGCGAAACACCCTCCTTCGCCTTCACGATAGGCACGTGATGAGCGCCACCACGCGCGTCACTATGTCACGCAAGTGGTGCGGACGCTCCTCATTGGACCTGGGATCACATGATCGAGGTGAGCAACTTCGCGCAGGCCGGAGCGTCTGCTACCGCTTCGGAGACGCCATGCGTTCTCCGGCTACGTGATGTCCGAAACGGAGGGTTTGAAGGCTGTCCACGACACAACCACGATTTTTTGGGACCGCAGACACCACGGGAAGAACGAGTGGTGCAGCCCGAAATTAACTGCGCTTGTATGCAGCGAAAACCCCGTGCTCCCCGACAGTGTGCAGCCTGTCCGACAGTTTTCACCGCGCAGTTGGTTCAGTGACTAACAGGTGGCGCCACAATACCGCCGCCATCGCTTGGTTTTCAATGTAAATGCTAAGCAGAGTAAACGCCACAATATTAATTACGATTCGTTGCACATATATACACACGAGCGATTTATTTGTGCAGGAGGTGTCACGATTGGTCCTGCCACCATATGGCTAGGCCGCCAACCCATTATACCACGGGGAAACGCCGCACTCGCTATCCACCCGTCTATCCATGCTGGCACATTGCTTCTTTCTTTCAACAGTCAAACTTTTGACATATTTGTTTTGTTACATTAACTAAAGTTCTGCTGCGTTATCTGCACTTGTATCTTTTCTGCACCGAGAAAAAAAGGTACCCTGGTTTCGCATATGTTTCCTATTGCCAGCTCTATTCTGTTGTAAACGGAATGGTCTTGACAACTCCAAAGAGGCGGAAACAGTACCTTTAAGTAACAGTAGCCGCAAAAAAACATATTTTTTTCGAAAACAACAAAATGGAGGAGGGCGGGGTCACAAAAAGCGACAGTTCAAAATGAAGAATCGGTGTCAGTAAAGAAGAGGTATCATCTGAAGAAAGACACCGTGGCAGCCTGCCTGCTGAAGGGAATCCCTCCATTGCGTCTCCTTTGGCTGACTGTGTGCCCTCTGAGACGGTAGGTTTGTGAGCTCTAATTATTTCATATGCCTCATGTTTTCGATTTGAGATTCCCCATGAGTTTCTGTACGTGCGAGGAGCAAGGAAGTTAAATGAATTGCTAATGTGGCCTGCCACAATGACAACGAATGCGACTCTGGGGCTGGAAGTTAATATCCTTTATTGTCGCTTCATGAGCACCAGCTAATGTAACCACTGTGAGAGAACCAACCACCACTGTGTAGAGAAAAATCAGTATGAAACCAGAATAGAACACAAAAAGAGTAGATAGCAGAGGGACTTTTCTGGTTCTTTCATTGGTGCTGCACGAGCTAAAGGCCTCTGCTCAAAATAAAATGCATCTGCATTGTGTATTGAAAACAGATTCTGTATACCCGCATGTCATGAAGAAAGTGTTCAATTGTGTTCTTGTGGTTAGTGTACTGCACCTATACAGATTCCGAGATTTCTTTTTTTTAAATTCTGTATTGGCACCAAAAGCAGCTGTGGCTGTGAGCAGCGAATATACGTTCCCTGTGTTCATGTTGCATGTTAAGCGTGCTAACAGTTTCACATTTCTCTTGACCATTTTGTTTCCATAGATTGCCCATTTAATGCTATACGCGATACGTATGACCCATTGTAATATGTCTAAATATTTGGATAAGCTCAAGTCCCCTCCGTTAGCTACTCTGCCATTTTTTTCGTTGACCTTATTGGCCTTTGCAATGAACATGGTCAGAACACTTACAAGCGACACGTCAGTGCTTGTGTATATCCATAGTTTTGTCTTACTGGGCTTAAAGTGTTGTAAACAGGCAACCAAACATTTCTCAAATACTGGTATCTCATGAAATAATGCAGGTCATAATACCCAAATATACATTTCGGTTGACCCGTGCTAACTCGGTGACCCATATAAATGCCTTCAAAGATGACCAACCTGCACATACATTTTGCGCTCTGTGGTTCTGAAATTCAGCGTCGTGACACATCTAGCGTCTTCGACTGGACTACTGGGCGCCTAATTCTGACGCAAACATGAACAACAGCAAAGCTATCACGTGAGTAGATTAAAACCCGGGTACCTCTCAATCACAAAGTCGCATCGCCAGCATGCTAACCACTGGACACACATTCTTCCAGTCAATTTCCACAAGCGAAATGAAATCACGGATGCGACCTTTGATCATAATTTGTGAGGGAAGCGCCACATCAAAATGATGTAAAGTTATAGCGTAGGGCGGAGCTAAGAAGCAAAATAGTGCAGTGAATATTTCCTCCGTATGCAAGCCCAGGTAGAAATCTAGAATGGGACCATTTCAAAATGGTTTAACGAACTGGTCCCACTCTGGTAATGGTCCCACTCTGGTCCCACTTGCCAAGTGGTCCCATGGGGGACCAGTTCGTTAAACCACTTCAGAATGGGACCACTCTGGAGTGGGACCACTTCAAAGTGGTTTATTGGACAGGTCCCACTTTGAGTGTGTCCCACTTAGTGACTGGGACCAGTTGAAAGTGGAACCAGCTTCACGATGGTCCCACTTGAAGTGGAACCAGTGGAATTGATCCAGTGGTCCCCTCTGCTAAGTGGTCTGGGATCCGGTCGCTTAGCAGCTGGGACCACTGAATGCATGACTGAAAACAATGCGTGGAAATGCACATATTGCTCAAGTAAATATCGTTTATTCTGCTAAAAGCATACACTGAGCAGAACGAAATAATCTTTACATCTCTACATGTTCATACTACGTAGTATAAGTCTGATCACTCACTGTGTCTTGACAAAGCATATGCCTGACTGTGCGATGCACTCACGGACCACAGGGAGCTTTCGTTCGTTGGCCATTTCACAACTTGTATTTTCTTAGAGAAGATGACACATGACACTCCGGTTTTCCATGCAGGTCGCGACACCCCCTCCCTCTTCACCGTACGCTCGGAATCTTCTTATCCTGTTTCTCTTCAAGTTCCTCCTAAGTTTCTAAAATGAAACACCTATTTAATAGTAATCAAAACATCACGGTCATCACTCATACCTGCAAACATTCGCGACGTGCAGTCCGATTAGCGTTTCACAGTGAGTTTTGCCCCTACGCCGTTTAGGTCTTCTTGGCGTCAAAACTCTTCCGGAAAATCGACAATGTGTTGCACAGGAACCATTGTCATCGCATTGTCTTACAAAGCCCACCAAAACACACGTAAATACTGCACAGGAGATACACCATCCTTGCGACGGCAACTGAAAAGAAAACCAACTTGCTGCGACGCGTCCAAGTTCCAACTGCCATGCCACCTGCCACTCTCGCCTCTCGTCCTCTCCTCTCCCTCTCGGCTCTCGCCATTTGAAGTTTGAGTTTCTAGCCGCCGTAGCGTCTTCACATTGCATCAGCCTCTGCAGTTACCTTTTCTTTTCTTTTCCTTGTCTTTCTTTTAGTTATTCAGCTAAATTTTTGTTGTCGTTGAGATGTAT
Organism: Ornithodoros turicata; assembly: GCF_037126465.1. Lineage (NCBI taxonomy): Eukaryota > Metazoa > Arthropoda > Arachnida > Ixodida > Argasidae > Ornithodoros > Ornithodoros turicata. Next base: position 3,593,378 of record NW_026999320.1, on the reverse strand, counting down.
TTTTTACCTTTTTCTGGTATTTAATGTGTTATGATATTCGCCTTCAGATGAGAATATGTGCTCGAATTAGAGTTACAGGGATACAGCATATATTTGATCGCAGACGCGCGCACCTGGATAAACAGCAATAAAAAGAGATCATGCATGTGCTAAAATATATCAGAGTAATAGATCAAACAAAACCAGAAGGATATATGCCAAGTGTGGATATGATGAAATCTCAAAGGGGGAAGCTGGGAAGCTGCCCAACTTGGAGTCTCAAGTGACCATTCTGGGAACAAAATGGTACCTGTGAGGCTCCAGCTGGAACTGCTGGAACCATCTGAGCCCAGAATGGAACCCGCTTAAAGCCAGAGTGGGAACCACACACCACTTTGGCACCCTTCTGGGCCCAGAATGAAACCCACTTAAACCCAGAGTGGGAACCACACACCACGTTGGCACCCATCTGGGTCCAGAATGGAACCCGCTTAAAGCCAGAGTGGGACCATTAATACCACTTGGGGACCTATCTGGGACCATTCAACTGCAAATGGAACCACTTAGGGACCATTCGGGAACCAGTCCTGATTTCTGCCGGGGAGCCCTTTTTAGATTTGCGCGCTAGTAATTACAAGAAGATTTTACTGCCTAAGTTGTAATATTATAACGCAAAGATATGCACACGACTTGTATACCTGTGTATGGCTCCTTTCATGGAACCGTGAATAATATGTAGGTACATATTGAGCGTCCTTTGTAGCGGTGCAGTCGTTATCGCCGTGTCCGTATCTGCTTCATGTTTGGTCCGAATACTGTGATTTCAGGACATTTGTTTTTGTTGTTTTTTATATTCAAATCCAGGAGCCCGACACCAGTAATATTGAGCCACAAGATGGTTTGGGATGCTATTACTGTGACGAAATTGAAATGAGATGGGTTAATTTTTGTTGTGGCATGGTGTTGTGATAGGTTTTGCAGTTATTATTTTTCGTTGGTGTGCATAATTTTTTTTTCTGGCATTACACAGCATGATCTTGCCTCCCAGGACGAGACAGCCTCGCTATGCTCAGATATTACCAACCATTCCACTCTGAGTACACACTACATGCTTAGTTTAGTAGACTATGACATTACAAAATTTGCTTTTTGAGGTTTTATGGTGTCATAACGTTGCAGCCTTTGTGGCTCTCTCTGTGCGACATCAGTTATATTTCCAGCTTTCGTTCAGCTTCTCAATGAGCAGTTCTAAATAAAAGGTACATTGGTAAAAGAAGTGATTACTCAATCATATACACATGGTGCTACATATTGTCCTCTGTGAAATATTTGCCTATAACATAACATGCCACTTGCAAAAATATCTGTGATACCTACGTCTCAAGTCCTCTGTTACAATTTTGAGGATAACGTCAGATATTATTTGCACAAGTAACAGCAAATCCACACAGAATTACATGTACATTAAAATATGTGGTGATTAAAATAATTTAGTGAAGCAGCAACCATGAGTGGTTGATAAACGTACTTTGAACTTATAGGAGCTCCACACATCATGTGAAGAATCGAGTAATGCTTCTACCGATGAGGTCGATAGTAAATGCCCCGACTACCATGATGCTGAGAGTGAATTTGAGAACCTTTTTCAAGGACAAGACCGTACTTGTGACTCAGGAGTCACTACAGGAGAGGCCCTGGCTCTGAAAATTCTCATTATGTTGAGGCACAATCTCTCTGAAGGACTTTCTTATTTTGGTGAATTCTCTTATCGGCAAGTGCGTGGTGCCAACCACAATTCACCAATTTCACAGCGCAGTGAAGTTCACAAATAATTTCAAGACATTTTATAAATGTATTGCATGAGTAGTATATGATCAGCTCAAGTAGTTGGCAACTCACACAGACACCTGGACGCCATTAATTACGAATTAGAGTAATTTTGGTCCTCCCACAGTAATAAGGATCATTCAGGGAGTCATTACACTAATTGGGGAGCTTCTAAGACGTGTGCAGACCACTGTGTGAGTTGCCGGCTACTTGAGCTGATAAAAAATAAAAGAGATAGAAAATAAAATAGAGATAAATGGAGTGGGGAGAAGGAGTTTAGTTGAAGATCAACGAGGTCATCTTGAAAGAAGCGGTCCGGAACGGCCGCTGACCATCGCAGGACGACTGAGCACAGAGGCAGGTGACTACCTAGTTGCAAAGCATCACACCAGGTGGAGCCACCATCCTTCTTGTGACCACAAGTTCTGGCCATCTTGTGACGTCAGCAGCGACGTCATCATGGCATGTCTCAGCAGGTTAGGACAACTTTGGACATGCAATGAGAAAAACACTCATAATACAGAGGCAGTGAAAACAAGAGTAAATATGGTAACCATCAATGACTAGCAACAAAAAGACTCAGGAACAGAAGCAAAACAGTCCACCACAACAGCAGTTACGGGGAGCGCAGAACAATGCGTCTGCTCCATCCGACAGCCAGGCACAAAACTGAATCGTAACGCTTTTTTCTCCTCTATAAAGTAACGCATCTGCACCCCCTAGAGGTTACTTTCTCAACTAATTTCATGACAAAATTATTAAGAATCATGCCAGTGCTACTCTCGTTCCCAAGGCAGAAGAAGATAGAAAATGGCGGGGATGCCCTTACAGGTACAACAGCAACCAGCGCCCAACATGCACGGGCATAAAAATCGTCAACAAAGCGGGTACAAAGTTATCACGTGCGAAAGAATTAGTTACACAACAGATCAGCCCACGACAACAGCAGTCACGAGGAGCGCAGAATGATGCGTCCGTTCCATCCGACAGCGAGGCGCAGAACTGAATCGTAATGCTTTTTTCTCCTCTATAAAGTCATGCATGTGTGCCGCGCTTACTTTCTACACTAATTTAATCGCAAAATTATTAAGAATCGTTCTAGCGACATTCCTATTCAAATCAAGGGTGTGGCAGCACTAGCATCATCGTCAAGATATGAACGATCAACATGAATCTTTCTCGTCTAAAAAGAAAAACACAGAGCTAGATGCCTTAACAAACGAAAGCATGCAGGTCAGGGCATTTCAGGACATCTCTCAGCAAGCGTCGTCACATGAGGAAAAATTGCACGACTGCTGGGCAACAAAGGAAAGCAAACACAGAAAAACATCTGAACAGAGTGAAAAAGACACTCATCATCATCGGACACGTACACTGCATTGTAAATCCTCTCAACACAAAATTCATCATTCACCTGTGACGAACCACTCATCTGTACCCCATCAGAGCAAACTGTATCCCACCCGAGGCTACACTTTTCCACTAATGGCCAATGCAATTCCTAGGAGTAGAATCAACGCGTCCACACTCGCCAGTGACCAAGAGAGAAGTGAATCCTTGCGCCCTCTGCGGGCCTTCCTCTTTGGTCGTGATGACATCCTATTGTCTCAGGGCTACACGGTATTTTTTCCACTAATGCCCAACCCAACTCCTCTGGACAAGGTCCACCTGAAACAATAGAGCTGCGGCATGACATAATCACCCAGGCAAGCAGCTGCATGGCTCAAGGACATGTACACTCTAGACTGGTTACCTGTTTTTTATTGAATCACCACCCCACGATTATTTCCTTTGTTCTACTATAATAATTGCATAGGAAAAAGAAAAACTACTGCAGAAAAGCACCATGCATGAAAGCTGATCTTAGGAATTAAGCATTTCAATCCGAAAGTCTTACTAAATGAGACTTACGAATACAGGAAAGAACGAAATATCCTAACAAGCAACACCATCAATGGTTAAATACGACGAGCTCAGCGAGATATGTCCATCTCATCCAATAGAGAGGGAGATAACTGAATAATGACGCTTTGCTGACGCACCTGTCCCCATTGTGCTTACTTTCTGCACTAATTGAATCAAAAAATCATCAAGAATCATTCTAGCTCTACTCCGAATCAGGACAGCCCTATCTGCAAGACATGAATGTTTCTTCTCAAAAATAAAAGAAAAACAGAACTACATGCAGAACGAAAACATGACAGAACAGGTCTGGAGATGTCAGGAGACTGCTCAGCGAGCACTATCACCCAGGAAAAATCGCATGTTTGTCAGACGACAAGGGAAAAAAAGCACAGAGAAACCACTTGAACAAAGTGGAAAACCAGCATCCAACTATTCTAAACATACAGCACTTACACCTCTTAGTCAAAAACAATGCTCATCGTAAATCCATCCAGGACTATGAGCACCATTGGCCAACCTCGCATTTTTGATGCTGCCCTTTTTTTCCATTTCTGTCATGAGATAATTCTTGCATATTGCTGCATACACAGTCACATTGTCCTTGCGTGAAGAAGGCACAGGACAAGCGAACACAAAAGTGATAAAACAGTGTGTTTGCATGAGGAACAGACACGTGAGACATAGAGACGCTTCATGATGTCATCACATCCTGTCTGAAGAAGGCAGCGGCAAAGACAAACCCTCCTTGAGTCGCAAGATTATTTCTTTTGTCATACTCTTAATGATATTCCCTTACATTAAAATAACAAAAGCACCCTGCATGAATGCTGATCTGAGGGATTTTCACCTCAAAGGCTTATCAGGGTACTCTCAATCATTAGAATCACAACAGCAGTAACCTACCACTGCTGTTTAAAGGGACTGTCTGGAGCTATCATGCAAAGTTTGCGGGTGTTGTTATACGATTTCTTACGTTTCCTGGAGCCACCATGCAACAGCTTTCGTTTCGATTCGGCCCCCCAGGATTTTTTTTTCGAATTTTGAACTTTGGACACTACCCCCGATTGAAAGCCGCACTCAGATCACTGGTGACGTCACCGGTGTCGAGTTCCGGTGTCTGCTTCGCCGTGCCTCGGACGCCTGTCCTGTCTAGCAGTAGCCAGTTGCTTTTCGTACTTTCGATATTTCGATACGTGCCGCCTTTTTGCTACTTCGACGTCCCTGAACACGTTTGTGGCAATGGGAGGACACAGGTTCACTGCAAAAACAACAAACAGAACACAACAGGAGTATCGTGTTTCAGTTTTCCGAAGTGCGGCCGTCGACAGCTATGGATAGCAAAAGATCGTCACCCCGGATAGCACTTCTACGAATCAAGTACCCTCTGTTCCCAGCACTTTACCGGTGGATTGCTTCGAAAAGTCCGACAGACCTCACCGGGAGCTCGGCATGTCTCGTCCAGGAAAGACGAAGTAACACCTTGAAATCTGACGCGGTAGCTTCGGTTTTCATTGATCCTCTGGTTGGTCTCAACGCATCATCAGCTTCTTTGAGCTACGATAGCGTAAGTCCCTAACTTTCCTGATCATCTCAGGTTCACATTGATATCAACAACTTCATTAAATACACTTCGGTCCCTGTTTGCTTGAAACCTTCGTCGATGCCTTGGAGTTCCCAGAATGGCTGAAACACGGCAAGTACTGGCTGAAGCTGGTGAGCTCCCGATTGAAGTTCTCCGTGAACGGGAAACGGCTCGGCACTACCTCCGTTTGCGTGCTCACATTCCCCGCCACCCGCTACTCAGGAAAATTCGATACCGCCGTGAAAGCGACTTCTATCGAGTAGCGAAGAGGACACGCCAGACTCTCACTGGCTTCATAACTAAGGACACTATACCGCCGGAAGCCCCCTGGTCTCTACCGGTACCGCCCACTTTTGTACGCCTCCCAAACCTTCTGGAAAGAAGAGATCGGGTCCCCCTCAAGTCCTCCGAGCCCATTTTCATGCTCTGGTACACGCGAAGTTTTCTACGTTTACGGCAGCATATACTGATGGCGCATCCCGAAACAACAAGTCCGCCTCAGCCTTCGTCATTCCATCCGAAGGCGTCGTGCACGGAAGACGCCTCTCACATCCAACCTCCTCCACAGCTGCGGAACTCTATGCCATCTTTTCTTTCTACAACACATCGCTGATTTTCCACCCCGGGAGTGGGCAGTCTTTACAGACTCCAAATCTGCCCTTCAAGCAATTGAAAATTCCGGCATACGAGGCCCATCCACACCCCTAGTCACAGACGTGCTAATGGCTTACCACACTATCTACGCCGCAGGCCACAGGCTAGTTCTCCAGTGGGTTCCAGCCCACTGTGGTGTCGTGGGGAACGAGCAGGCCGACAGCGCCGCAGAAGCAGCACTCTCGTATCGGAAACGGACCCGTATTGTTCTGCTGAGAGGAGACCGCCGTTCCATTCTGCGACGCCTAGTGACACCCCTGGCTTCCCGCCAACGGACAACCGACATTCTTCCCCCCTCTATGTTGAACAGAGTTGATCCCAAGCTCGCTTTCCGCATGCCACGAAACACCTCTCGTCAAGATGCTGCATTAATCCACCGAATGCGCCTCGATGTGGCCTTTACAGCTCAGTGGCGTTACCGCTTGAGGCAAGTTGACTCTCCCACCTGCTGCCACTGTGGTGCTCTTGAGGATCTGGAGCACATTCTTCTTCATTGCCCTCACTACGAACCTTCCCGAACCACACTCTCCGAGTCTCTTCGTCAGCTGGACTCTCGCCCTTTCTCCCTCTCGAAATTGTTTGGTCCCTGGCCCAATCCAGCCCAGCAACGCTCTGCGCTCAAAGCTCTTCTGACATTTCTGGACACCATCGGACTTCGATCGTTATTGTGAAGGGGCTCGTTATTTTATTCCCCCCATACCATCCAGCAATGGGGTAGAGTATCGCCTGTGGCGATGAAACTCCCCACTCTCCAAGGTCGAAAATAAAGTTGTTGTTGTTGTTCAGGTTCACATATTGTTTGCTCCACATCTTTGATTGATCCACAGGAGCGGCCACGGCGCAGTGCCTGTTCCTTTTGAAGAGACAAGTGAGTATGGTGAAGAATAATTTTCTGCTTTGTAAAAATGGAAAAATACATATTGAGTCGCAATATTTGTCATCGGCACATTTCTTGAAACTAGTATCGCGCTCACTGCCGGAGAGGTACTCATGAGTTTGCCCTATGGTTTGACGTAGTCAAGATCGCTGGTGAACTCCATGGGCAGTATCGGGAAAATGTGTGCTGTGTTTTCGTAGTTCAGTTGACAGAAGGAACATGGAAGAAAAATATGATGAGACAAAGCGTGCGTACGCTGATGTATTATGGTTCTTTTTTTCAAAGGTGTATCGCAACCCTGTCCACCTGACTCCCAGGAGTCTGATGTGCATTACACTACATCTTCCGCTAGTGACAAAGGTGTCCCCATTTCTGTTAATACTGCATTATTGGGTCTGAAACTCTGCAAAGACCCATTGTAAAACCATATTGACTAACTACAATATATTTTGCATTCTGGTCGTCAGAAGCAAACTAGTTGTCTATTTCACCCTTGCATGTTTAACAATTTTTGCTCCAAACATCAGTTTGGTTAAAAGCCATTGATGATGTAACTATATCCCGGTGTTTGTGTATAAGTGGAACATACCAAGTCATTATGGTCCTGAAAAAAGTATTTTGCACACAGTCAAACTAGTCACTCGCTTTACAAGTCTAAGTTGCTCACTGCAATTCCGTCCCCATTCATAGGGCCTCGGCATGCAATGAAAAATGCAGCAACACAGACAGATGAAAGACGTTTCTAGGAAAGCCACAGTCACACAATGGAGACCACCCGCACAAGATGCAACCACTCAGACAGTGCCTACAGAGGATCCACCTCATTTGGTCATTGTAGAAATTCCTGAGCCATCCGATAGTGTCCAAGCTCTCCCTAGATCATCAACACCTGCTGTGGAGCCTCCACCTTTTTCCTTGTTAGCTTCATCACCAGGGCATAATGACACAGCTGATATTGTCAGTTTTGAGGAGGAACACAGATAATTAACTGTGCAATATCATGCGTATTTTGTCAGTACTGTTCACATTGCACTGAAAAAGCATGGCGTGGTTGGGCTTATCATACTGAATACATATGTTCATCATGATGACTTTCGTGTCACAAAACTAACGAAGGCTATAGAGTGCCAATCTAGTGGTAAAACATAAATGTGCTTAATTTTATACATCTGTGTATGATGTCTGCGTACTGATGTCTGACTGCCATCTGATATAGGTCAGAGGCTTTGTGCGATGACCCGTCATATCAACTCGGCTCGGAGCTTGGCTATGACAGTGATGGAGAGTGAGTGCACAATATTTTACTCCCTGTACATTACCTAACCTTCTGCCACCAACCCTTGGTTTATTGCCTCCCAAACAGGCCAATAGATGTGGTAGATACGCGCCATATTGTTGATGAGTTGGATGGTGATGGCTAAGCATTATGATACATTCTGGGATGATGCCCTTTACCTTCGCTGTCTCCTTCATTGTCATCTGCAAGTAAGACTAAGCTGCAACATGCACAAATGCTTTTCTTTCTTTTTTTTGATTTGCATCATCAACATCATTTTAAATATCAGTTTATGTCTTAATTGTTTCACATGGGAAAAATAGGAATATCTTGCATTGTGCGCTAGCATAAAGGTAATGGAAAAAAAAGTTCAAATGTGGAGAAATTAAATATTGCAAGTATGCTGAATATTAATTGTCCTGTCCTCTTATTTGCACAAAATATAATTTTATGAAAATAAAGTGTTTTTCCCAAACAAATTATTTCACAGCACTTGCTGCAAATACACAAAAATTTAATATCTACAATAAAATTAACACGCCGCACAATACACACCAGCCTTACAACTTATGTACTGCGCACTACGTGCTGATGAAGAAGCTTACGCCGCATTATCCTGCAATGAAAAAAAATGTGATTATACAGAGCACATAATGGCAAGAAATCTTCCCAATTCCCTAACTGGCTCAAAACTGGGCACTATACACACACATACTTCTATTGTGCTTTAGGATGTCTAGGACAATGTGCTAGACATGCAATGCCTAATTTTCAACCTACATATGGATTTCATATCCGTTATCCCTGCTTGTAATATTTATGATATTAGTTTTCAGTGCAGATGTTCCAAATGTCAGCCTTAGTTTGATGCAGAGGTAGGCATGCAATGATAAAATAATCTTGCGATATTTTTCAACATTGGTCTTGGATGGACATGCAACTTCTGCAAGACATCCAGAAGTTCTGTAATCTCTGTAGCATCACAAGTGCGTGTTTTCTATCAATGTAAATAAAAATTATTTGTTTCACGGTTTCTGTGTAGCTTGTACAAGAGTACAGCCAGGTTTCATTGTAGGCTGGGCAACAAAATCGTTCTCCAATCATACAGTGAGGAATCTCTGAAAAAAATTCATTACGTGGTCAATGCAAATCATCGCAAACTTCAATGAATTGCTCAACATTGGAACTGTTTGTTATATCCCGATTGAAAAAATCACCAGAATTATTCTGGTGTTTCCTGATGGTCCTGGTGTTAACACTAGCCTCTTTTGATGTTTGTAATGTGCACATCAAAAATTTCTCGCGTGACACCAGGGTGATTCTGGTGCTGTCGAGTTCGCCTGATGTCAACACCAGAGTGGCCTACTACGACACCAGAATGATTCTGGTGCCTTCTAGAATGCTTGGTGTGCGCACTAGACAGACGTAGTGTTTTAATGTGACCGTTAGAGCAGTCTGGTGTGGTTCACAGACACCAGACCTACAGGCGCTAGGCTAGGACCACTACTCGTTGTTACCATGAAAACCGCTATTTACAATGATCATGAGTTCCTTAGCGCAACTTCTTTTCCAAAGGAATGATAATTCGCATCGCAAATAATTCCCCCGAGTGTCGAAATTGACACGCTTTGCGGCTTTCACTCGAGTTTGAAAACGAAACTTTACGCTCTCATTGTAACATAAGACAGCGACAACACCATCGGCATTAGTGTCTGTTTTGAACTCAACGAGCTGGCCGAGGTGGTTGAGGTAGCGTTCCGTCCTGGTTTTCAACATAAAAACTACGCACGATTGTGAACAACTTTGGATATGTGTTTCCGAAGTTCTGCATTATGTGTCGTAGTTTGCTTTCCAGCCTGTGCACAAGTGGAAGTATGAGAAAATACAAGAGATGCATTCGGGGCAGATTTGACGACTGGTCGTTGGTGTGACGTCTTTGAATGTGCATTTCGTCCGGCCTCATGTGAACTGATTATTCACGGGATGGAGTATGCTTTTCTAAATTATAACTGTGCCGCATGTGATGTATTCACACCCGCAGAAGAAATAACATTGCTCCTTTTTGTACTTTCATATTGTGGAGTGCATACTTCCCCTAGATGTGTATCATCAATGGTAGCAGTAATATACAGGGTGTTCAAAATTAAGCTTTCACGAGCGCTACGCAAACACAGCGATGACAGGAAACCGGATGATAACTTTACGCTACTTGTGTAAGAAACAGGTGCTGCTAATTATGTAGCACTTGTTTCTTACTCAAGGAACATAAAAATAGCACCAGTTTTCTTTTGTTCGCCTGTTTATAAAGTTCTAGTGAAAGCTTAATTTTGAACACCCTGTAGACAGCTTTGTTACACGTGCTTATCTGTTTCTGATTCTCAGTATACTATATGCAAACAATTGGTAGCCTGCTAACAGCTGGGTCACCTTCGCAGTAGAAAGAAACCTTTGATATCGTGTTGTATTATTGACTGGTTTGATGAGTCGCTAACATTAATGAGTACATCCCAAGCAGATTTAGTACCGGAATAACGAGCAGACCGTGTTGGTTGAATATTGCACATTCGTGTATGCATGGCAGCATCCCTTCGTGGCGTCTTATGATGCTCGACTATTGAACATTATGCTGTTTCACGCATTCGATCCCGTGAGGTACTTGGCTCCTCAGCGCCCTGACGAGGCTCCGAAAGCTGTGCATAGTTTTAAACGCTTTGAGAAAAACAAACAGGACAGCACTAACACCGTGTTCGTGCTATGGTGCCGCGCTTGCAGTGTCCTGCTTTCTCTCTCTCTCACACGTCTACAGCTATGCACAGCTTTTAGTGCATTGTGAGGTTCCTGACGGAGCAAGTACAGTAGAGCGTCACAGAACATCAGGCATCCTGGTGCCGTCCCGAAACTTAGTTTGATATTCTAGGAATTTTACATCTACTACTCACATTTTCGTGGTTTTCATACGTAAAAACACGGTTCAGTGAGTGACATGGTTCTTACAGCACCTGTTCCCGTCTCTGTGTTGCTTCCGTTCGGTGGGGATGTAGTGCCTCATGTGTCGTACAAAAACGGAGAGAAGTTGCCGGTGAAGGCACAATAGTGGAAACATATGATGCTGACCCAGTCGAAAAATCCACCAGACCGGGTCTGGTGTTTTTTTGTCTTTCACACCAGTCCCGGTCTGGTGTGTCCCGGTCTGGTGTGTCCCGGTCTGGTGTGTCCCGGTATGGTGTGTCCCGGTACGGTGTGACCCACGCTGATGGTGTGAACCGCTCTGATGGTGTGACCTGCTCTAATGTTCTCGCATGCAAGTGTGCTTTTAGTGAGCGTGACACGTCTCTAAACTGATATATGTATATGGATGTGGTTATATATCGTGTACTGACTCTGATATCAGTAACCCTGATGATGTTGCCAGGAATTGTAAAAGTGGACAAAAAGAAGCTTAATAGACTCCATAGACTTAGCTCTTTATTTAGCTCTGCTCAGGCAACAGGTTAGACTGCACTTCACAAGCTGTTGTCTTGCTTCTTGATCTGCTTCGTCGCAGTTCACATGTCTTTTGAGAAAGCCACAGTATAATGCTTTTTGAAGCCCTGGCTATCTTTTCCTCTGAATATCCCCGGGCTTCCTTGTAGTGCCTGAAAAAGGCTACAAAAACAGTACAGTCAACAGTTTGGGCCATGCAAATGGGACTTACAAGTTTTGCTATTGTGTCTTTTTCTGTCTGCCTTTTGAATCTGTGCGTTATGCTATTGCTATCCTATCCAAATTGCAACCCGGAACACGTCACATTAAACACTCTCGCTCATGCTGTATAGTTCTAGCAAAGGTGCGAGGGCGTGAGAAAACAATATGCATGACGAGGTGCCCATCGCAAGCTAACGAGCGCCTGCACACAGCTATGGCATCTCAGCATTTTATTTAACCTGGTGAATTTATGGATCAGAAAAATATGCGTAACGTCACATGCGTGCAAGCAGGCCCTGATGTATGAAGCAAGCAAGCAAGGGAACAAGATAACGAAAGACCCCAGCAGTGAGCAAGATGTTTACGGGCATTATTTGGCAATTTGTATATCTACCAACTGCACACCTCCCAGTCATGTGGGATATGTGTTACACCTGCTCTGAGCAGCTATGGTGAAGGGATCCTAACCGTTATCAAACTTTGTATTAGTACGCTGTGCTTACCTCTGAGAGCACCCACCTTGTGGGGAGTCAAGGGCCTTTGGGGGGCCTTCTCGCCACCCTCTGAGAGGAACCTGTTTGATAAGGTGCCTGTGGCACTTCTTTCAGCCAGTGCCTCCGTAGACCATATGGCGGACACGGCCCGCTTAACGAAATGTGAGTCTTTTTGGACCCCCATCAGTGTGTCATAAGCCAGCTTTGCGATAGTGACGCCATTAGCAAGGTGCATCTGAAAACCATGAAACAAATTTTTCATTTACGTTAGCTGAGTTTTAAAATGATTAGGCCCTAGTTAATCGTGTTAAGGCAAAGTGCGAGAGACTCAGGAAAATTAACTCAAGTGATAAATCATTAGAGTTATCTTAATGCATACATCAACGTTCCATGCACCTGCTTTTACTTCCTCTCACCTGTCCGTCATCTGTAGCGGAGCACACAGCATATGAATTAGCCTGCTCATGGCGTTCCAAGCCTGCTCCTGCTCTGCTATTAGCCTGATCCTGCGGCCCTATCCTCGTCAAAAGTAATCGACCTCGATTACTTTACGTCACAAGCTGTAGGGCGGGGCTGCCACGGAATACTCCGCCCTTAAATCCCGCCCGTTTCAATTGAAATTTATACCTAGTTTTCCTTCGCAGCCTCTCGGCCCTAATCTCGGACCGTGACCTACGTCATTTTGACGTAACAATGACGTAAAAGATTAGTTTCAAATCTGAAAAGTAATGTACGAGAGAGGGTCGATTACTTTGAGCGGCGATGGGTTTCGTGATGGGCCCGCATGTGCATTTCCGTTTATTGTGTTGTATAAAGTCTGTATGTGCTCGTCACAGCAAAAAAATTCATATCTTTCTTCGTTTTTGTTTAATAATGTTAATGATAGAAAAGCACCGCGCGTAACACCGTTTCTCTGCGCTGATCGCGGCATCGTATGCGTGAAAGTGGCGGGCTTTTCGAAGCGTCGTCCGATGTTATTGCACATCAATGTTATTGCAACGTAGCGGTGTGCACACAAAAAACTCATCGATCAAAGTTCACTGTTTGTTGAGTAAAACTATCTCATTTGCGGTATCATTACCACCCCCATAGCTCACGTGCAAAAGAAGCATATTGAAATGCGAATTATCATTTCGCATATTATATATTTCTCTGGCCGAGAAACTAGGCAGTCACGCAGTTTACGTTTTAAACCTTTCAGCGCGAAAAGTGATTGTTTTAAATTTTCTTTCTTCCCGCGGACTGTCCTGGAATGGAACGAGCTACCACAGGCGATAATGAATAGTCCTACGGTTGAAAATTTCTGTAAACTGATAGCGACAGTTCTGAAGTAATGTCTTCTGTTATCTCTTTTTGTTGACCTTGTGTGTTTACCTTAAGTGTATGTATCCCACCCTACTTAGGCTTACTTGTAAGCCAGTAGTATGAATAAATAAATAATAAATAGATATCGAGCACACGAACACACAGAAAAATATAAAGAAAAGCTCATAAATAAAGCTCAAGATTTAAAGCACGAATCGATTTCTCATAAACGCGTTTACGGCTCGCGCAACACTGTCCGTTCGACCCTTTGCAATGATACTTCGCGCTTTCATCGTTTTGTTGCCTGCCATCAGCGCCATCTCACGGGCACATACCGAATTATAAATGCAAAGTACAATCACGATGTCACACACACATTGCCGTCTTGCACACCTGTACATCAAGAAAAATGACAAACAGCGAAAAAGGAAATTAAGAGCGTACTTTTCCGCGCATTTTCCACGCAATTCAGTTTTACGCCGGTAGAGTTTTCTGTTTGCGACACCTAAGAACCGAAGCAACAAGGCAGGGCGTGCAGATCACAGGTGTGGCCTTCGGATTCTCAGGAGGAAACACCGATAAGGCGGGTCGCTTTCCAAGATAACATGTGGGGCGATTGGTTGATAGAAGGTGTCAACCACGTTTAATATTCACGCCTTTTTCGATTGTGCACCAATGACAGAAGAAATTTCAAGTAATCGAGGTAGATTACTTTGACCAGGATAGGGCCCCTGGTGCGCAGCTTTCTCCAGGTGTATAGCAAGGCTGCTCCTCACAATCGAAGACAGCGTTTTCCAGATGGGCAGCAGTGTTCGTTGCTTTTGTGCGAATGCCCTCAGGTTGTTGCACGGAAGTAAGCGTATCCTCAGGAGAAGAAAATGGTAGAGGACTCACAGCTGTAAATGCAGACATTTTTTTGTGCTTTGGCTTAATGCACCTCGAAGAAAGGACTACGAAGCTTATGTGAAATAAAGAACACAAAACTTCCGCTAAATTTCTAATAACCGCAAAAAAAAACCCGTGCATCACAGGATGTCAACACTGCAAACTAGAATATACACAATGGATCACAAAACCACCAAAATGCCTAAAATGAGCCAAAATGCGCTACAATGCCTCAATTACAGGGGACAGACAAGCAACCACGCTAACACATTCACGTAAACAACGAGAATTGGCCGAGGCAGACCACAATTAGGGACGACACAAACACATAAGCCTCAAATGCTCAGAAATCAACAAATTCTAACAACTCAGGGAAAAGAGGAGCTGACAGGATATCTGACTGCAGGTCAGAAGACCAAAGTTCGAGACTAAGGACTCCCTCCCCATTGCCACGAGCTGAGTGTTTCATAATAAAAGCAGGTGTTAGAAAGGGATTGTCCCTGTCGTTTAGTCCTGTCGTGGTTACATTACGTCTTCGTTGGATCCTAACCAGCTTGATCATGTCAGTACTCTCTCTGAGAAAAGACTGCATGTAGTTCTGACATTGGTTGCGCTGTATGCCCTCAGTTCGATCAACACAGGCTCTCTTCTCTTGGCAAATTCAGTTGGGCATTACACTTACCCAAATCGTCAATCTCAGACAATGGAGTGCAATGACCTGGTCTTTCAATGCTGTTTGCGCATTCCAAAGATGACACTGCTTGTTGAGAGGCAGGTGCTTCAAACTGGTGCCGTCCTAGCGCTTTTTCTTGGTCCTTTGGCTCCTCCATGGCACATGAAGGACATCTGCCCTGCGCAACTGCTAAGACAGTTCAATACTCCCATCCGGATGCCCCTACATGTAGCATGCTCGCCTAAAGTTCTGCTGGCACTACTTTTGTGCTCATCACTTTTGTGTGTCTTTTATTATTACACGTGTACTTTTAACAGCCAGACACTTCATAATCATACTACAGTATGTTTAGTGTGAAGACATAAACATGGTGTAAAATGAACATTCGTCAACGGAAAAAGATAAGCTGAATTCAAAAGAACTTTGTGTGTGTCATCAGACCGCAAAGTTCCACATGTGGTTGACAAAAACATGGGAATACTTTTCACTTTTCGGTCCTTTTAAGTAGCGCTCTACTGAGGATGTGATTCTACAGTGCATTCCTGCAATATCAAGGGGGGAGGGACAGTGCTTCGTAGTTCCATCCCCCACAAGTGTTGTTTAAGGGGAGTCCACTGCATATCTTCCACTGACTTTGCCCATGTAGATTTGTGTGACACCACACAGGACCCAGGACATACGCTCACCCTCGTAGCATTAAAGGCAGACAAAAGCTCACCGACTTCAGCAGCCAACAGTAAAAATTCTGTTTTTTCGCCATACTAGGACGTGTGCAATATGCGTGTGAAATACGTAAATGGTGCTCCTGACCTAACCTTGGTCAGTCTCGACGGGTTCATATTCTACGTGAACTGACACATTCCCCAATGTATGAAATATGTAAAAGGCTTTTCTGACCTAACCTTGATCAGTCTCGACAGGTGCCAGAAGCCAATTTTCCTCTTCAGCCAACTCAAAGAATGAGACTTGGATTGACCTGTCGTAATGATTTTTATTAGTGGCCCCAGAATGTAATAAATAATGCAGTTGCAAAAGATGAGGCAAATAAAGCGGTGAGCTTTTGTCCGCGCCCCCATCATACAATACACATGCTACTATTTTTTTGAACAATTCATACAACACCAACAACACACAAGTAAAGCTCTTTGGCAACTACCACAAAGGTGTTCACATGTACATTCCTACCGGAAGCAGTAACGGAAACCAAATTGAACGCGCCAAGAGAAACAACGACTCTCCGGGTAGTTAAAAGAAAAATGGCAATTCTAATACTACAAACGTCATAGTAACCAAAAAAACGTCTTACCTGTCATGTGGAGCATTTCAGCTTCATAGTAGCCACCTTTCGTCTTCTCGTCACCTTCCCAGTATACATCATAAATGGTGCCCGCATCGAAGTCATCGGCATGTTGTGGGTAAAATCCTTTCACATTTTTCGATGAAGTTAGCTTCTTCACTTTGTCAAACATAAATCAAACATACACAAAGTATGGCATGGCGAAGGCGTCTTAACGTTTGTGTCAGGTGTTGTCACAATGAAAACAAAACACAAATTCTGAACCAACTTTTCAAAGTTCATGCGACAAGCAATCACAAAAATGACATAACACACAAAGGCAGCAAAAGCGTACAGGAAAAAAGAACACGCTAGATGAGAAAGGCCTGACAACTTATTTCTTCCGCTGCGTATGTGTGGCGCTACATTCCACCAGAAAAAAAAGTCTACGGAAGGTTCACTACTCTGACTTTAAGAAAAAGCTTTCGGCTACAAACTAAGTTGTCATATCAGAAAGTTGATAACACAACCACCGTGTGCTACATGCATGTGCTGAAATACTAATTATTAACGCTCTACAAGTTTGCCGCGTATAAGGTCACTGGAAGAGTGATTTTAGCCGCCTATCCGCAGGCGAGTGAGGTTTGCGAAGCATCTGTTGTTTTCAGCTTGAAGCGTGCCATGGTATCATCGCAAAATCAGCCGCAACGGTGCGGTGCCTACTCTTGTGTGTCACTGAATTGCCAGTGTTCTTTCTGGCTGTGTGTGCTGCGCTGCAGCACGCACAGGGACATGGCTTCTAAAAAGCGTTACCGTTCCTACTTGGAAGCGGGTTCGTCGTCGACAAAGGTGCCATGGCAAACTCTGTGGAGCCAGCGGCAAAGGGCAGCGCTTGAATCCTCTCAAGTGAGTAGTAGCATCGCGTTAGTGATCCCTATTTTTTGTCGCAGAAACTCCGGTAACCGTACAACGACTTCATTCAATATTGCTTAATTTTTGTCTCGCAAACTGGCTGAGGTTCGTGACTGCAAACTGGCTGAGGCAAACTGGCTGAGGCTTTACATTATGCATCATCTTCATCAGCTCGCTTGCTTCTTAGCCAGTTTTTTAGTTACAATTTTGTGTTTTGCAGCTTTGTGAAAGTACTGAGTCACAAACAGTTGGAACAAGCAACACTGCCCACGTCGAAGGTGAACTAAGTAATCATCCAGGCACTGATGCACCTGATAGTCAACGGCCTGAACCTCTGAACGTCACCGGTGCACCTCCGGAGGAAGTACTACAAGAACCGGCCAGTGTTGTGCAGTGCGAAGATGTTCCTGGCCCGGATGTGGATCTGTTGTAGTTTGTACGGGTGAACTCGGAACCCCTTGGACACAGCTAGACAGCCTTTTGAGACTACTGAACGCAATCTTGGGTCACGAGGTTTTCCCTTCTACAAAATATGGATTCAGGAAGATCTGGGCCCTACAGAAGTCAAACGTTGTGGAAGTTCATGGCTATTCTCTAATATGCCATCTGTTGACGAGGAGCTGCCGGTTGGGATTCGAACAGTGCAGCATTTGTAAAATGAAAGTGACCTCGGCAGAGATGATAAAGAAAGGGAGATTCTTTATGACCATGGGCCTAAAGTACCAACTGCTGCAACTGCTAAACAGCACTGGAGACCCTATGGGGAAGAACTTGAAAGATATTGCTTCTTCGGCTTGTGACGGATTGTACAAGGACATTACAGATGGCCAACTATATAGAAGAGTCCGGAGTCAACATAACATGATCTGGAGTGACTTGACCCTGACGTTCAACAGTGACGGTGCACCGGTTTTCAAGTCAAGCAAAGGGTCTGTGTGGCCAATACAGGTATCACTGAATGAGCTGCCTGTTCCGCAACGTTGGAAGAATGTCCTAGTAGTAGCAGTCTGGTTTGCGAAGGAGCACCCACCTGCCCATTTGTATCTAAAGACCTTTGTTGACAAGTTCAACAACATCGGCAAGCTGACTTGGTCTTTCGGGGGGCAAGTTGTGCAATCTGCAGTCAGCATTGTGTGCTGCTGTGTTGACTCTCCAGCATGTGCTTCCTTGCTGAATGCAAAGCAGTACAATGAATATTATGGTTGTTCGTGGTGTCTTCAGAGGGCACACTGATTGAAGGTAAGGCTCCTCTTAATTATGCGGCGAACAGTGCTTCTGAATGTGCATTAGTCCACTACAGTGTTTGCAAAATTTGTTTCAGACGCAAGGAATATATATAACCCAGCTCTCTGCCTTTTTCCTTATTTGCTTCTTTTTTCTGCTTTTTTTTTTTACTTCATTAGTTTTGGTTTCAATGCAGTGTTGCTATTCCCGCCTGTACCTATCAATTGTGGTAACCTGTATTCAACTTTCACACTTGTGAATTTTTCTGCACTTTTCAGGAGTAGTGAAGTACACATTTGAAGGTCATGACATGATCGAGAGGACCAGTGATATGGTGGTGGGCGCAATGGCCAGTGCAGCTGTAAGAGCCTGTCCTGTTAATGGCATAAAGGGACCATCAGCTGTTGCAAAACTGCGTGCCCTGGACTTGGTGTGCGGCTTTCCACCGGATTATCTACGTTGTGTCTTGGAAGGCGTGGTTTCCCAGCTAATGGAACTCTGGATGACTGCCACAGGAAGCACATGGTACATTGGTAATCGGATCAAGGAGCTAAATCAGCGCATATTGAAGATCCGGCCACCTACCTTTTTTACGAGGACGCCAAGACACCTTTCTGAAAGGGCGTTTTGGAAAGCCACTGAATGGATGTTTTGGCTACTCTATTGTGGTGTGCCTTGCCTTCAGGACATCCTACCGCACAGATACCTGGTACATTTTGCCCTCCTCTCACAAAGCACATTCATGTTGTTGAAAACAACTGTAGAGGGGTGTGACATTGCACTTGCTGGCAATTTGTTGAGACAGTTCTTGCAGGATATGCCCATTCTGTATTGCAAGGCTAGTTTTACGCTCAACGTGCATCAGCTTGTGCACTTAGCAAAATCAGTGCAGATGACTGGCCCACTGTGGGCGTCATCCACATTTCCTTCCGAAGGAGGGAATGGCGACATTGTGAAGCTTGTTTCTGCGGCGAGGGGCGTGCCGCAGCAGATTGGGGAGCGCTGTGTTATGCAGGGAGTACTGAAGTCGCTGTCACGCATGGTGGCTCTTCCGCCTTTTCTGGAGCAACAGCTCCAGTTAATATCGGGAAAGAGCAGAGGTGCCGTTCAGGTGTGCTAGGTGCACCTTTACCCGCCAGATATCTTGAACCCTGCATTCGGGATTTGGTGACAAGCGTGGTTGGTCCATGCCATTGTGTGAGCGAATATCTCAGGGTTAGAGTGAAGGGAATCGTGATCCACAGTGCCCAATACCGATGAACTGAAAAGACTTGTTCAGATTATGTTGAGGCCCGTGATGACAAGCTTGTCAGGGTTCTCAGAGTGCTTGTGGTGCAAGGTACTACTCTATTTGTGTGCCAAGAACTGATTGCTGTGCAGTGTTTATTACCTTTCCTGTTTGAGATTGAGCACCCACCAGTCAATGTTGGCCTGTGTGTGCTACATGAAGATGACGTCGTTCCTCCGTGTGTGCATATGCCACATCTTGAAAAGTCATATGTCGCAAAAATGCCAAATCTCTACGAACGAGATTAGATGCAGTGCTGCCACGTTGTATGTCATCACAGTGCATATGTGTCATTTTATGCAAAACACAATTCAGGGGCAAGAAAGAGTGAGATGTAAAGTAACTCTACAATTGGTACCTAATGGTATGGCCTCTGCCGGGTGCCCCCATTCCACTATTTCTGCTGGTTGTGCATATTACAAATTACTATGCTATTCACTACTACGCCATGGAGCAGTTCCGATAAAAAACATGCTGCGCGTTGCGAAGTGGACCGGCGTTACTGTCCGTAGGACGTGAAGATAAATGTCAGTGGAACATTCGCGAGAACTGTTGCAGGATAAAACTCAGGGAATCGGTGTTGGAAAATGCAGCAGTGCACATCATGCCGCGCATATACGGAACACAAGGATTGGCCCTGTTCCAAATCCACACGCCGGTGATAGCAATGCGCACGCTTCTCCTGCTGCCTCATTGTATGCTGCCAACCTTTGCCTACTGGGGACCCCATTTGTTGCGGCCAAAGACAGCTTTTCATTGCGTTTTTCTTCTAAACGGTAGCGTAGTGTGAACTAATTTTGTTTGAATTGCACTAATTGAAGCGTGTGCTTTCATTTGAGAAAAAGTTGTTTTTGCATTATAGTGCCCCTTTAGCAGTGGCTAATATGACTGCAAATTACACCTTTACCTGTGTAAGGATGTATGCATGGAAGAAACCAAATCCTCAAACTGATTCTTGCATGCAATTGAAATGCGAATTCAGTCACCCGTTAGCATCATCAATTCAGCCCGATAAATTTCCGCAAACTTCTTGGAAAATGGCGCTTTCTTCTGAAGAAAGCTTGTCTAGCTGTGCATCCTAAACTTTCCCCATGCTTAGTTTGTGATTGTAAACACAAGCAATACATATCATGTGTGGGTTTGTGCTTTCAAGCCCATTAGACTGGTTCCATATTGCAGGTTTCATGATGTACGATGTGTATTTTCAGCTAATCATTTAATTCTTATCGTAAGCACACAACATTTTATTACAACATCTCTCACAAACAAGGTATTGATTTGAGTGCACAAAATGTCATTACAGCATCTATTTTTATTTTGTTTCCACGCTATTTTCCGAGATGCAATTCTGGCTTTTATCATACTCCTTAATTGCAGGTAAACTTCTAAATGTATCATAATAAAGAGCACACACCTTGGTGATGTGCCTTCCACACCAGCGTCCACCGCACTGGCCTGGTGTGCACACCAGACCGATCTGGTGTGTACACCAGGGCAAACCACAACGTCCTGGTGTGTACACCAGGACACATTAAACAAGTCTGGTGTTCACACTAGGAAACGCCAGGACACACCAAACCGGCTCTGGTGGGTTTTTTCGACGGGGAGCAATGCAATCAATGTTGTTTTCGTCGCAGATTGGGGAAATAATTACGACGCTTCGGCAGCATAGATATCCATCCGATCGTTCCGGATTGCAGCCTAAGCACCAGCATCTCAACAAGATATACAGAACGCTGGCTCAACAACATATGCCGTGTAAACAGACACAAAACTCGCGTGCAGACAACAAGCTGCCACCTAAATAAATCTGCTGTTTGAATGGGAATCTCCGGCGACGAAGAAGCCTCGTCCGTCCCGTGCATGCTTCCGTGCGTACTTGCGGTACTGACAAAGGGCCCGTTGTAAACTGACATTAGTCTTCGACGTAGTTGTCATAATAAAGCAGCTCTTCTTCGTCCGTAGCGCTCATGCTAAGGCGGAATAAAAGCGCTAAAAAACACAAGGACGACGGACACACAGTTAGCGCACTAGCAACATTTATTTTTCGACAACAACCGTTCCTTAAAAGAGCTCACAATTCCCTTTCCTTCGTCGTCAACCCAATGGAAGCGCTGCTGACGCACTTGTCACCCCCGCCGCTATCAAAAAAGCATCCCAGATTTCTCGTTCCCTGCTATCGGAGAACCTGGCCTTTATCTGCGTGTCACCCAACAAAGGCAGACAACCACAATCCCTCACATGTAAAAAAAGATTACCAGAACGTGCAGATAGATTATACTTGCGCTCTCTCAACCGAACATTTAAACACCTTCCTGTTTGGCCCAGATACATGGACCCATATGACAATGGAATTTCATACACAACATGAGAAACACAGCTAACAAATCTATCCCTATGCTTCACAACGCATACTTTCTTTTCAACCCCCCGAACATCGTTAACTATTGCAGGTGGGGAAGACAATTTCCTTCCCCCTCCAAACACCACTTCAACCCCCCTCTTTTCAGACAATTTTTTTAGATTATGCGAGACTTTATGAACATAGGGAATGACAGTGGCCCCGGAAAAACACTCTTTCAACATCCGGCTCTCAGACCCCAGGGACTTCAGAACTTTATCGCAGATCCCCACAAGCAAATCAACAGGGAACCCCGCCTTCCTTAGTCTGTCCACTTGTGCCCTAAAGCTGATTTCCATCTCATGGAAGCACTATCTATCCAGGGAGGTTTTTAAACAACTCTGTGCAACGCCTCTTTTTACCAACTTAGACTGGTTAGATGAAAACGGCAAGATAGGCTTGATGGACCTCTGTTGACAACTCCAACAGAGGTGCTCCTTCTTCATAATTAACAACAAATCTAAATACTGCAGCCTGCCCTCATTCATCCGTTCCACCGTAAACTGAAGATCTGGGGCAGCACACTCAAAAATACTCCGTACGTTGTCAACAAGTCCCGTTCCCTCGTTTGCGATAACAAGGTAGTCATCAACGTACCTAAAAATCTGTGTAACAGGGACCATACTACTCTCAAATATAATTTTAGGTAGCTTATAATTCTACTTTATATGGAAACTATAATTGAGTTAATACTTGGATTACTATTAGCCAGGTGCTCCAAGTTTTTCTCTCTTGCCATTTCAGCCTACCAGGTCCTGTCATGCAGTGAAGCAGACTCACATTAAAAATAATTAATTTACACTAAGGGTGGCGTGCTAGGATTTTCTACCCTGCGCTCTAATGCAAGCGTTTCTGCACAAATACCTATAACTGCAAACAACTTACTCCATCAGCATATCGAGCAGAGTGAATACGGACACTGAACAAAAGACAAATAAACAAACATCCCACTTCTCGTGAATTCAGCTTTAGAAAGCGGCTTTCTTGTGCGTAAAAGCAGTGAAAAAAGGAAAGAACAGCGAGAAATTGCACGCACTTGTGCTGAAATTGCTATGACTTAAAAACCGAAGCATACACTAATAAACTGAGAAAAAGACACCCATTTCGGCCATCAGATCATTCTTGCATATCGCTACATACACAGTTGCATTGCCCCTGCGTAAAGCAAGCACTGGAGAAGTGTACACAAATTTCCTTAAGAGGGCAGGGAAAAGGCTTGAGACCAACCGCTGAGTAATCACAGAGTAACCGCACATCGCTACGAAACTCAACGGCTAACACAAGATGACAACAACAAAATACTAGCGGCGGGTAAAATTGCAACAAGAAAGACACTGCTAAACAAATCCAGACATGCCACGATGACGTCGCAAATCAGGAAAAAATCACACACAGCAGCTCAAGAATGCACAAGGAGACGTGCTTTATAGAAATTTCTCCTCTACGCTCAGATACTAGCACTTCTACACAAGTGCCTATGACTGCAAACGGCTTACTCTATCAGCATATCGAACAAAGTGAATCCTGACGCTCAACAACATCTCACAAAAACAAATAAACAAACAAGCCACTTCTCATGAATTCAGCTTTGCAAAGCGGCTTTCTTGAGCGTAAAAGCAGTGAAACAAGAAAAGAGAGGTGAAAAATTGCACCCACTTGTGCTTCAATAGCTGTAACTGCAAGAAACCGTAGCGCACTCTAATCAGCTGAGGAAAAGACACTCACTTCTGCTATCACAAAATGATTGCATAATGCGATACACATAGGTGCGTTGTCCGTGCATGCGTAAAGGAAGCACAGGACAAGGGTATACAAATCGAACAGGGAAAATCACTTCTACTCGGGCAACATAAACGACATACGCCGAATTTTTACGGGTGAAAAGTGTAAGGCACTGCTAATCAGGTCCACACAGCGCATACAACATACGGAGGGGGAAAGGCTCAGACGGAGCGCTCAGCGTTACCGCACATCGCTACGAAGCTCCACGGCTTAACACAAGAGGACGACAACAGATATTAGCGAAGGGTAAAAATTACAGCAAGAAAGACACTACTGAACAAGTCTGGACATGTGACATCACATACGAAACACTGGTAATCGGGGAAAGGCCTAAGCCCTTTCCCCGTTTTCTTTTTTTTTTTTTTTGAATAAACATATCCCCCCCCCCCCCTGCGACAGAAAATCATAGAGCATTCACAAGTTCATTTTTCTATATTGCATAATGCGATACACACAGCTGAATTGTCCCTGCGTAAAGAAAGCACAGGCATTCCCTTAAGCGATGAGGGAAAATCACTTCTACTCGGGCAGCATAATACGATCTATGCTGAATTTTCACGTGTGGAAATTGCAAGGCGCTGCTAAACAAGTCTAGATATGCCAGATGACGTCACAAATCAGAAACAAAAAGGAATAAAGACGCACACAAACACACACACACACACACACACAGCAGCTCAGGAATGCTCAAGGACAGGTGCTTTATGGGAACTTCTACGCGATATTCAGATACCTGAATGTCTGCTCAATTACCATTACCTGCAAACAGCGTACCACATACCGAGCACCAAGGAACATCTAACAAACATACATACAAAGCCACTTCTCCTGATAAAACACTATTCAGCTGAACCAAGCGGCATTATTCTGCGTAAAAGCAGCGAAAGAAGGAAAGAGCAGCGAAAAATTACACGCACTTGTGCTCGAACAGCTGTAACTGCAAAAATCCGAAGCACACGCTAATAAACTGAGAATGAGACACTCATTTCTGCTATCGGATAGTTATTGCATAATGCTACATACACAATCGCACTCTCCCTGAGTAAAGAGAGCACAAAAAAAAGACACACAAAGTATCTTAAGCGAGCAGGGAGAGTCACTTCTACTCAGACAGCATAATACGATAAAGTCTGAATTTCTGCCAGGAAAACGAAGCTTGAACACCGCTACGAGCATGACAGACACATTCTACCGAACAAAGAAACAAACAAACACTCCTATTCACTTCCACTCATAGGATTGGAGCTAAAGGCTTGGACCACACGATAAGAATAAAGCACACCGCTCTGGAAGGCATATCAAAAGTAGCGCAACAGGATCCGCGTATAAAACTTCACCAGGTTCGCGTGGCAATTTCATTAAAAGCGCTCGTCCAGTCCCATAGATTACAATGAAACGTGATAACAATTATTTCTTTAAACCATTATTTCACGCAATAGTACATGAGTTTATCACTCGTGTGACGCAAACACGAAGCACTTACTTCTCAAGTGGGGTCCCAGCTTCACAAAAGAGCGCGCACACACATACACACCCCACGAGCAAAACCAAAAAATACCATCACGACCACAGAAATCCATATTGTTTTCCTAAGTCAATGATTGTCCATACGTGAGAACATGGACAAGGCCGTACATGTACTATATACGTGTGCGTCGATGAAGCAATAGAGCTTCGGTCCAGATGTAATAGGATATCGCCAATCGACCGTCGCGAACCAAAAAAGAAAGCGGCTCAGGAATGCATGTTGTCCATAAAAAAAAAAAGGAGCCGTGCTTTTGCGCAACAATTATAATACAGAAGAGGATTAATTTCATGTTACTTTGATTCACTTGCACCCATATATTTTGCAAGAATACTATTGAGTGGAACGTGTAAAAGGGAACATATTTGGCAACACACTGTACCTCTCATCATTTTTTAAACCAAACCAGTTGACAAATGTTTACAAGCACACGACCCTTCACTAAATAGGTGAGTCGCTAATGACTTAAATACAATAAAACTAGTCTTTCCAACATCATTGACTGCAAGCTTCAGTAGCAAACAAAAACCCATCAACACGTCTTGGGCTCACACTCGAAACCTTTCTGAATACATTCTGCTGACACTGGAATAAAAGATTTATCGCAAGGATAATCATCTGCTGCATGTCGTATTTTTAGAAGAGACGCAACTAAGACTCACTGTCGTCGTGTTAACATTACATAGGGAATGTCAACAACAACAACGACGTCAGGGTATTTTTTGTTGTTGTTGTTGATTCTGTAATTTTCAGGAGTTCATTACTTTGATTCATTCATTGAAAACTAAACTGTCAGCGCTGCTGCTTTTAAAGTGATAAAACAGTGCGCCCTAACCGCGTCCCCCCGCGGGCCACAAGTGGGCCCGTTCTCGGGGTTTCGCGCTTTGCGCGCGATCCGTTACCGATTCCCGAGCGAGCGCGCTGTCAATCGTTGACTGACAATCCGGTGAGAAATAATACAGATTACTGTGGCCGTGATGGTATTTTTTGGTTTTCGCTCGTGGTGTGTGTATGTGTGCGCGCGCTTTTGTGAAGCTGGGATCCCACTTGACAAGCAAGTGCTTTATGTTTGCCTTTTTGCGTAACACGAGTGATAAATTTATGTACTATTGCCTGAAATAGCGGTTTAAAAAATAAGGGTTATCGCGGTTTTATTGCAATTTGCAGTCTGAGACGAGCATTTTTAATGAAATTGCCACGCGAACTTGGTGAAGTTATTGTTTTGGGCAGGTTATTTTATGAGTTCTTGATGCGGATCCTGTTGCGCTGGTTTTGATATGCCTTCCTGAAGCGGTGTGCTCTGTTCTTGTAGTGTGGGCTCCAATTCTATCAGTAGAAGTAAATAGGAGTGTTTGTTTGTTTGTTTGTTCGTTAGAATGTGTCTGTCACGCACGTAGCGCTGTTCAAGCTTCTTTTTCTTGGCAAAAATTCAGACTTTATCGTATTATGCTGTCTGAGTAGAAGTGACTCACCCTGCTCGCTTAAGATAATTTGTGTGTCTTTTTTTGAGAGTTGGCGTGTCTTTTTTGTGCTCTCTTTACGCAGGGACAACACGATTGTGTATTTTGCATTATGCAATAACTATCCGATAGCAGAAATGGGTGTCTTCTTCTCAGTTTATTAGCGTGTGCTTCGGATTTTTGCAGTTACAGCTATTCGAGCACAAGTTCGTGTAATTTTTCGCTGCTCCTTCCTTCTTTCGCTGCTTCTACGCAGAAGAAGGCCGCTTGGTTCAGGTGAATAGTGATCTATCAGGTGAAGTGGGTTTGCATGTTTGTTAGATGTTGCTGGGTGCTCGGTGTGTGGTACGCTGTTTGCAGGTAATGGTAATTGAGCAGAATGCAGGAATCTGAGCATGGTGTAGAAATTCCTATAAAGCACGTGTCCTTGCGCTTTCCTCAGCTGCTGTGTGTGTGTGTGTCCGTGTGTGTGTTTTTATTTCTTTTTGTTTCTTATTTGTGACGTCATCTGGCATGTCTAGACTTGTTTAGCAGTGCCTTGCAATTTTCACCCATGAAAATTCAGCGTATATCGTATTATGCTGACAGAGTAGAAGTGAGTTTCCCTCATCGCTTAAGGGAATGCCCTCTGCTTTCTTTACGCAGGAACAATTCAGCTGTGTGTATCGCATTATGCAATATAGAAAAATTAACTTGTGTATGCTCTATGATTTTCTGTAGAAGGGGGGATATGTCTATTGAAAAAAAAAAAACGAGGAAAGGGCTTAGGCCTTTCCCCGATGACCAGTGTTTAGTATGCGATGTGGCATGTCTAGACTTGTTCAGTAGTGTATTTCTTACTGAAATTGTTACCCTTCGCTAATATCTTGTTGTTGTCATCTTGTGTTAAGCCGTTGAGCTTCGTAGCGATGTGCGGTAACGCTGAGCGCATTGTCTGAGCCTTTTCCCCACCGTATGTTGTATGTGCTGTGTGGACTGGATTAGCAGTGCCTTGCACTTTTCAGCCGTAAAAATTCAACATCTGTCGTTTATGCTGCCTGAGTAGAAGCGTTTTTCCCTATTCGATTTGTATATACCCTTCTCCTGTGCTTGCTTTACGCACGCACGGACAACGCAGATGTGTGTATCGCATTATGCAGTAATTTTGTGATAGCAGAAGTGAGTGTCTTTTCCTCAGTTGATTAGAGTGCGCTACGGTTTCTTGCAGTTACCGCTATTGAAGCCCAAGTGCGTGCAATTTTTCGCTGCTCTTTCGTTCTTTCACTGCTTTTACGCAGGAGAAAGCCGCTTTGTAAAGCTGAATTCATGAGAAGTGGGTTGTTTGTTTATTTATTTTTGTTAGATGTTATTCAGTGTGAGTATTCACTCTGCTCGATATGTTGATGGAGTAACCTGTTTGCAGTTATAGGTATTTGTGCAGAAACGCTTGCATCTGAGCGCAGGGTAGAAATTCTTAGCACGCCACCCTCAGTGTAAATTATTTTTTTTATGTGAGTCTGCTTCACTGAATGACAGGACCTGGTAGGCTGAAATGGCAAGAAAGAAAAATTTGGAGCACTTGGCTGATAGTAATGCAAGTATTAGCGCAATTATAGTTTCCATATAAAGTAGAATTTAAAGCCACCTAAAATTATATTTCAGAGTAGTACGGGCTTTTTGTGATAGTTTTTCTAAACTGCAATGCAAGAATGAAAATTATTAATATAGTAGGAGTGCACTCTTATTATATATCTGTCCCCGTAAATGCTTCGTCGTGCGCGAATGGAACTTTGCCCACAGGCTTTCGCGCCTGTTTGCTCGTAAGTGTATCCTCAGACAACGAGTATATGAGCATAGAAAAGGTTATATTACATAAGCCTGGTGATGATGTTGACTGTTCCAGGGTCACAATAATTATTTTAAAGAGCAATGGTAGTTTACTGCTGCTGTGATTCTAATGATTGAAAGTACCCTGAGAAGCCTTTGAGGTGAAAATCGCTCAGATCGGCATTCATGCACACTGCTTTTTTTATTTTAATGTAAGAGCGAATATCATTAAGAGTACGACAAAGGAAATAACCTTGTTATTCAAGAAGGGTTTGTTTTTGCCGCTGCCTTCTCCAGACACGATGGGATGACGTCATGCAGTGTCTCTATGTCTCAGGCGTTTGTAGGAATGCATAGAGCGCTACTGGAGAAAAAGTGCCGCATCGAAAATGGGAGGTTAGTCGATGGTGGGCATGGTCCTGGACGGATTTATGATGAGCATTGTTTTTGAGGTGTGAGTGTTGTGTGTTTAGAATACTTGTATGCTGCTTTTCCACTTTGTTCAAGTGGTTCCTCTGTGCATTATTTTCCATTAGATTTTTCCTGGCGTGACAGTGCTCGTTGAGCAATGTCCTGACATGCCCAGACCTGTCCTGTCAGGCTTTCGTTCGCAATGTAGTTCTGTTTTTCTTTTCTTTTTGCCAAGAAACATTCTTGTCTTGACGGTAGTGCTGTCCTGAATGGGAGTAGTGCTAGAACGATTCTTTATAATTTTGAGATTCAATTAGTTCAGAAAGTAACCGCAAGGGGGACAGGTGCGTGGCTTTATTCAGGAGGAACAGAGCGGCATTATTCAGTTATCTGCCTCTCTCTCGGATGACACTGACATCTCTCGCTGAGCTTGTGGTATTTAGCCATTGATTGTGTTACTTATTAGGATATTTTGTTCTTTCCTGTATTCGTAAGTCTCATTTAGTAAGACTTTGAGATTGAAATGCTTAATTCCTAAGATCAGCTTTGACGCATGGTGCTTTCCTGCACTAGTTTTTCTGTTTCGTATGCAATCATTATAGAAGAATAAAGGAAATAATCTTGGGATAGTGATTCAATAAATAACAAGTCACCTGTCTAGAGCGTACATGTCCTTGAGTCACGCAGCGGCATGCCCGGGTAATGACGTCATGCCGCGACTCTATTGTTTCAGGTGGACCTTGTCCAGAGGAGTTGGGTTGAGCATTAGTGGAAAAAACAGTGTAGCCCTGAGACAATAGGATGACGTCACGACCAAAGAGGAAGGCCCGCAGAGGGGCAAGAATTCACTTCTCTCTTGGTCACTGGCGAGTGTGGACGCGTTGATTCTGCTCCTAGGAATTGCGTTGGCCATTAGTGAAAAAGTGTAGCCTCGGGTGGGATACAGTTTGACTCTGATAGGGTACAGATGAGTGGTAAGTCACTGGCGAATTTTGTGTTGAGAGGATTTACAATGCAGTGTACGTGTCCGATAATGATGAGTGTCTTTTTCACTCAGTTCAGATGTTTTCCTGTGTTTGCTTCCCTCTGTCGCCCAGCAGTCGTGCGATTTTTCCTCGTGTCACAAGGCGATGTCCTGACATGCCCTGACCTGCATGCTTTCGTTTGTTTACGCATCTAGCTCAGTATTTTTCTTGTTGGACGAGAAAGATTCATGTTGATCATTCATGTCTTGACGATGATGCTAATGCTGCCGCACCCTTGATTTGATTGGGAAAGTTGCTAGAACGATTCTTCATAATTTTCCGACTAAATTAGTGCAGAAAGTAAGCACAAGAGCGACACAGGCAAGACTTTATAGAGGAGGAAACTGCACCTCGTTGTCAGATGGAATGGACACATAATTCTGCGCTCCTCCTGACTGCTGTTGTTGTGGGCTGATCTGTTGTGTAACTAATTCTTTGCACGTGATAACTTTGTCCCCGCTTTGTTCGCAATTTTTGTGGCCGTGCATGTTGGGATGCTGTTGTACCTGTAAGGGCATCCCCGCCATTTTCTATCTTCTTCTGCCTTGGGAACGAGAGTAGCGCTGGCATGATACTTCATAATTTCGTCATCAAATTAGATGAGAAAGTAACCGTTAGGGGGTGCGGATACGTTACTTCATAGTGGAGAAAAAGGCGTTACGATTCACTTCTGTGCCTGGCTGTCGGATGGAGCAGACGCATTGTTCTGCGCTCCCAGTGACTGTTGTTGTAGTGGACTGTTTTGCTTCTGTTGCTGATTCTTTTTTTTGTTAGCTATTGATGGTTACCATATTTACTCTTGCTTCCACAGCCTCTGTATTATGAGTATTCTTCTTCTTGCATGTCCAGAGTTGTCACTGGTGTGCCCATACCAGTCTGGTATGCTTATACCAGGCTGTCATGCCTATGTAGGCATACCTCCTTGTGCGACTGATATGCCTCACACTAATAATCATAAGATGACACACAAGCAGACGTTTCAGCATGAATAAAAGTCTGTTATGAAGCGGACTCACAAAAGCCGCATTGCTTTGCTGCCTTTGGCTCTCCACATATTGCGTCCCAAAGGGCCAGTGCAAGAGAAGGCAAAACATATGTATGTGTTTGTGTTGTTCCCATATCTTAAAAATTTGTTGCCTATACCCAGGTCTACGGCTTAGTCTTTATTGTGTCTTTTTGTGGGTACTCATTCTCTGCTTATGTCAGACAACAAGTTCCGCAGGTAAGTTTTCATTTTGCCCAGGCGGACCTTTGGGCTGCGTGTTGAGTCATGATGGCGCCGTATATATTCGTGGAAAGCTCCTGAAAAAGAAAAAAAAGAAAAGGCATTTGAAACAGCCACAGAAGCAATGATTAGTATACCGCATAAGCTGAACAAGTATGTTGTAGCAAAATTTACCAAACTGTATAGTTATACTGTGAAACAACATACACGAGGGATGAAAAATAAACAGTTAA
Organism: Ornithodoros turicata; assembly: GCF_037126465.1. Taxonomy (NCBI): domain Eukaryota; kingdom Metazoa; phylum Arthropoda; class Arachnida; order Ixodida; family Argasidae; genus Ornithodoros; species Ornithodoros turicata. The sequence goes on along the minus strand of NW_026999320.1, from coordinate 3,561,669 downwards.
ATCAATTATGTTGAATTATTTATTTTTTCATATATTATCAAACTCTGGAGAGTCTATATTATTGTTAAACTACCCCATACGCAGGGAATTACGCATAAATATGCATAAATAATTTTTGTTTGTAGAATGTTGGATTAGCATTGTGCAGCTTTAGAAACCACGAAGTCACCAGCTGCTTTAACCACAATAACCTAAATGAATGCAAATTAAAATGCAAAAGCGTAATCAGGTGGTACATAAATTCAGTTTGAGCAACCCAGGGAACGGCAGTCGTTCAGGGATAAAGCACAAGTGCCAAAAGGTGTGTAAAGCGTGCGTATGACTAGAGGGTAGACTTACTAGAGGGTACGGATGGGCATCTTTCCAACAATTATGCGTCGACTAGGCTATCGCGCAACACGATCACCCACAGAGTGTGCCGGGTGTTGCAAATGATCTCTGGAGCGTGCAACGTCAGATATCACTTCGACTGCGGAGGGCTGCTGTCAGATTAACGATGCTGACTAGGGTGATCACATCAAAATGTACTGTTTGGATACCATGGGGTCGCTGGAGTCTGAGGGTGACAGCTGCAATGATTTAATGTTCACCTTTGTTTTTGATTCGCAGCAGGAATCAAACATGTTAGATGCCGAAGCAACAACTGAATGTGAAGTTTCCTGCCTTCCATTTCCAAGTACAGATGGGACTATTCTTTCAACCTGTTTGCTGACAGGCGTAGGCTAACGATCACATTGGGTTGGTTTTGAAGTCCCCATAAAGGAAATGTGCTCCACACAACTTATCCTGTCCTGTATCACTGGTACCCAGTATTTCTAGACTTATTCACGGCCGGGCACCAAATAGACGACTTCAGAAAATTCCAGTGTGCTTAGCGCTGTTTCAAACTGCGAGAGCAAGCTGATGCGAAAGAAAGGGGTGGTCTCCAAACTGTTCAGGTTTCTCCTCTCTCAGTCAATTGTCAACAACTTGTCGAGGTCAGCGAAAGCGAAAATTGAAGGACTATCCTTTGTTTCCCCACTTAATCAGCACACAGGGTGCAGTGCGTGGGTCAGGCGCACTGGGATCATGTATTCGAGAATTAATGAATAATGAAATCATATTGCCTGGTGCCATACTCACAGCTGCTTATGCACCATTAAGCTCTAACTCATTGTCACCAGAATGAAATCATAGACACTACAGGAGAGTGGCTCTTGAAGAATGCAGGAAGTACATCCACCTTTTGCGTTAACGTGTCACAGAAACGGCACAGAAACGATATGCCTCTGACTTATGTGTCTCATCGGTGGCGAAAAAGCCTCTCTCTCTAACTTATGATGAACGTGATGCTCTGACACAAGAGTGGATATGCTCCTAGCGATCTTCTAGAGCCGTACACCTGTTGCTTCTGTACTATTTTGGGCGAGATTTGAGAAATAATCACGTCACTAATTTAGTGCACAGGCAAAGTTTAGAACTGCTGAAACTTGGAATGGACATAAAAGAGGACCGCTTACGTTGTTGCTATTTTGGATTTTCCTAGAAGCTCTAACTAAAAAGTTAATTCTAGTTAATAAGTTTTGATTACAGTTCCAAAACTTCTTGCACAACATGTCCGCCATGCTATGGAGCCCTAGTTTGAAAACTGCATCTAAGTAGCCCTCATCACTTTTCTATAAATCTTTTATGAAAAAGGACACCCTGTATAGTGTAAACTAGGCACAGCTAGGAAAATGACAAAACATATCGGAATACACTTGCGTACGCAGGGGTCTTAGGAATGGTGCCATACCAGCAATAGCTCTCTTTTTGACCGGGGTCAGCTCTTTCCTAGCCATGGCTCCTTGTTTGATCAGTCTGCGGCACACCTCCCCAGTGACACTCCGCTGCTGGAGCTCTTCACGGCTCCACAGCAGCCTCGCCATTTCTCGACAGAACCCGGAATATCCCGTGCTGGCCATGACCCATTCGAATTTTTCTTTGGGGACAGCGATGCCCTCCTCCAGCACTACCTGGAATATAATAAAATGTGAGCTTAGGATTTCAACACAAATGAGCTTGTTTAATAAAAAGGTGCAGTGATATGCACAACTGTTTAAGACAATTTTAACAATGTTTTGGGTCATGTACGAGACCCATCATGAGAAATGACGTGCCAGTGTCTGTCCAACACTACAGAGGGCGTTTCCTTTTATCTGCAACAAATTTTCATAAAAAGGGGAGTTGCATTAGGGTGGTTTTACCTTTGTCATTGGACTACTCGACGGGGCTCTACTAGGAATCCAATTTTTTCCTCACTTGGGGGACTAAGTAACAGCGATGTTTTTATAGACTTTTTACTTATGGACTTTTGGAAGCAAATTGCAATTGTAATATTAAGGCCTGGTCACCACATAATCCGCTCGAACCACTGATTAAGCACTAAATTAATCTGAGCGTGTGCTATAGACCTGAGTATTTCACCTTGGCCGCAAGCTGGAAACAGAAAGTGATCGCCAAAAGAGTGACGCTGACGACGATATCTCCGCCCTCACTTACCGTCACAGAAAAACGTAATGCTTCACGAACTTTCTTTCGTTTTGTTTTTCTTTTCTGCTTCCGAATAACTTTGTGCACCACCACTACATATCAGCGCTTATCGAACCAGGGAAGGGCAAGAGGTGTGTCCTACAGGATGAAATGACTGATACGGCAAGTGACTGCGAACACATGAAAGTACGAAAGGAAGGAAAAAGAAAAACAAAACAAATATCGTGAAACATAGGCAATAAGGGTTTGTCAACATCGCCTATAATGTTCTTTTGTGACGTTAAGTGAAGGCGGAGACGTCGACGTCACCGTCGCTATTCTTGTGATCACTTTCTGTTTCCAGCGGACGGCCGAGATGAAATACTTGGGTCTATAGCACGTGCTGAGATTACTTTAGTGCTTCATCAGTGGTTCCTGCGGGTCATATAGTGATCCGGCTTGAATACTGCAATTGCAATGTGGTTCCTCAAGTCAATAATTAAGAAGTTGATTAAAATATCTCTGTTAATTAGTCTCCCAACTGAGGAAACAATTTGATTAATGGTAGCAGTCCCGGCGAGTAATCGAATGCCAAAAGTAAAACCGCCCTAACGGAACTACCCTTACTATGAAGGTTTCTTGCAGATAAAGAGAAACACCCTGTATAATGTATGATATTGATTGATATGCCAGGATTCAAATACTTTCAGGATGCCCCAGTAACTCTCCCTCGCTAAGTAACAAGCTCATCCAGGCCCAAGGTGTCTGATATTCCGTGGATTTTGCGAAAGTTCCAATTGTTTCCTCATGGCTGTCTCAAGAACTCTCCTGTGCGCTTTCATGCGTGTACGTCTTTCTACCCGTTTCAGCAACATATGTTGCTGAAGCCGGTTACTGATGCGCGAATATCTTGTCTCTGGGTGACATAGCAATTGTCTCGAGGTTGTCCTTGGCTTAAAAGCTGTTCGTACTCTCAAATGTACCCGAGTTCGACGTATAGGTTCGGGAACTCCTTTTATGTAAGGGATAGTGGTAAAAAACAATTCTATTACAAGATGACGGCTGCGAATGCCATCGCCAGGGGCGATACTCTACCCCATTGCTGGTGGTGATGCGGGGAATGAAATAATGGGCATGAAGCTTGAAACTTTCTGTGTTTCCTTGGACATCCCATGCGAAATAATTGAGATGATTCGAAACCGTGCTTTGAGATTTATATATTCTACTTATGGGTGACGCGTTCCAGTAACAGACCTAAGACATCAAGCAAAACTTGAAACAATACAAAACTGTAGGAAAACCGAGAGGTTAACAACAGTCGGTAGGATAATGAAGAGTCAATTGGGGACTGAAGCAAATCACTATATATTGTTCCTGAGGAACAGGGTATAGCAAAATAAGTCACTGAAAATGTTGCCGGCTGTAGGACTGTAGCACTGTGGTCACGTTATTATTATTATGTAAATCCTTTCCAAAGCTGAATAAATATTTCTCAGCAATAATATCTTGTTCGAACACCAGAAGACCGCAATAGGCTTGCACGAAACATAGTAGAACACCTATAGTCAGTGACAACATAAGTCATACACATGACCCCGCTTCCACACAAGAACACACCAATGCAGTATGGCGCGGGGGGAGAGAGAACCTGCACTACATCACGAAGCGGGGGCGTCATGCAAAGGCTGGTAGCCAATCGCAGGAGCCTTCCACGGATAAGTGGATGGTCCCAATTGTAGGAGTAACGTTGTCACTAACTATACACAATTTACCGGCCCTCAATAGGGCACTAGAGGGCTTTATGCACTCTGCATTGCTGAGCGTTATATTTGACTTTTTTGGTGGTTCCTCCTTCTTTACTGTTTTTTCTCTTCTACATTGCAAGAGTGAGTGTAGTAGGTGTATGAAGGAACCGCAGGTTTTGTTCTGACTTTGTCTTCGACACTGTACTTGCTGTACTGTAATTAGTATGTCTAATTCTATCTCCCCTGTTATGGCTCGTCATGGGTCAACAGTACTTATAAATAAATAAATTCCCAATAGTCTCCATCTCGAAATACCCCGGGCCACTGCCTCAATGCTATGTCCTCTTGATCCTCAAATATGGTTGGGCAGATTCTGCACATGTAGCATAACCTATGAGCCTCATTTTGTGCTGAAAATCATCGAGATGCTGGGAACAGTCATGTTTATTTAATTAAAAGGCACACCGACATACTTAACAGTTTAAAACAACTTAAAGTTTTGTTTCAGATCCCACACAGGATCCATGATCAGAAACAACATGCCACATATAAATAATGTTCCTCCATCTCGAGATACCCCGGCCACTGCCTCAATGCTATGTTCCCTTGATCCTTAAATAGGGTGTGCTAGATGCTAGCATGTTGTTTCTGATCATGGATCCCGCATGGGATGTGAAACATCACTTTAAATTGTTTTAACCTGTTGTGTATGTCGGTGTGCTCTTTTATTAAATAAACATGACTGTTCCCAGCATCTCGATCATTCTCAGCACAAAATGAGGCTCATAGGTTATGCTACTACATGTTGGTAACTGCAACGAAGGAATGCCTTTTGGCCTGCACTGCTCACCCTCAATGTATGCCCAGCGTCTCTAAAATGATACTTTCTTCATACAATCACATCTTGACTGAAATGTAGTTAGCTTCGCATAACTGTGAAAACAGCGCTCTACAAAATACACTGCTCTACAAACAGTCTGACGCATGGTTCGTACCTTACCTCCTACTGTGGCTATTTGCAAAGACGGAAGCTGTACAGGTGCTCTGTCAGGCTTAGCAGAGGTTGCGTTCAGGGATGCTGATCCACAGTTTGAAGCCTGGTACAATAGAGGCTGCATGTGACATCATGATTTTCCTAAAAAATCTATGAACATCAACATATCTGAATCGTTAGAAAATGTGTGCCACAATGACACTGCAACCATGGCAGAGCTGTAAAGGAAAGGAAACACAAGCAGAGTTTCAAACTCTGACATAATTAGAAGCATACTGTAAAAAAGTTAAATGCAGCCAGCAATGTCTTATTTGCTACACATTAGTTAATATCATAGATTGAGAAGTTACCCGTCAAAAAGAACTCGTTAGAAGTTAAGTTACCGTGTGAAAAATGTAACTAAGTTAGTAACGAAGTTTTTAGCGTGAAATGTAACTTACAGTTACTGAGTTACTTAAAAAAAGAACGAGTTACTTCCAAGTTACTTCGGACACAAAATAGCATAACACAGGTGCAGCGCGCGTGAGCAGTTGATTTAGACCTTGAGTTGCCTGCGGAGGAGTGCAACACGCTCCGATCGTTTTCGTTTGTGTCCAACAATACACCTCTCCCTTTTTGTAAACAAATGACGTCATAATGTTGCACAGCGCCACAAATTTGGTAGAATTGAACTACGCTCAAAGCTAGAGGTGAATAAGGTCGCGCCCGAAAGCCACGGTCTTGAGGGGATTACGATATGGGCCCTTAAAGGGTCGCGACCCTCGGTCCTGCTTTTCTTTCATTGAGTGGCAGCAAACATGTGCCCGTTCGTCGAACCCAGCCCTCTCCTTCCGATTTGTTTCGGTTTCAGTGTGTCTACCAATGTCATGATGACGTTTCTCTGGTAGATGTCTACTCGAACGCTTTGCACCTTGCTTCCTGGGGGTGCACAATGGTTCGGGTTGATTCCAATGGCAGCTGTTCTTACTCCCTGAATAAAATACTGTAATTGATTGACTATCACGTTTTATGACAAAAAATGCCATGAAGGAACCAGAGAGAAAACAAGAAACTATGTGGACGTGAGTGAAAAGCGAGTTAAAAGTAACTTGGAACTTAAGATACTTTGACAAAGTTACCTGGAAATGGAACGAGTTCCTCTGAAAGTTATCACGGCGTAAAAAATAGCGAGTTAAGTTACAAGTTACAAAGAAAGGAACTTGGTTAAAGTAACGAGTTATCTCGAATTCTGGTTAATATGCCATACAAGGGTGCAGCTTGCTGAGTCTGACACATGGTTCCTACCCTGTCTCCTACTGCGGCAATTGGCAAAGTGGGAAGCTGTATGGGTGCTTCTATGTCTGCTTTACCAGATGCTGCGCTCAGGGATATGCTGGTCCACAGTTTGAAGCCTGTTTTATAAAAAGCCCAGTTTTAGCTCAAAAGATGTGCACATGCCAAAAAAGAAAAAGTTACAAAATCGTTAAAATGTCAATAATGTCTAGCATTTGCGCAAAAAAGAAGTCTGGAGGAAAAGGACAACATGAAATACGAACCCAAACTTATAGCCCTTCCCCAGGCTTCGAGGCTTTTTACATGACTTGAGAATCATAGCGTACATACAAACCTGTAATGAACTGCAAAAGAGACATTTCAAGGAGAAAGACAGTGCAGTGGTAGTGCTTGGAAATTGAGGTTTATCAGTTAGGTCGCGCACCACATGCACCTACCCGAAAAGAAAAAAAAAAAAGAATTAAGAACAGTGAAGTGTCTGGCTTGAGAATTTATGTATTGCAACAAAAAAATTCCTGATTTTGCTACCTGCATTGACTTCACTTATCTCCTTTGTGGCTTCAACTTGGCTCTGAGACGGCAGCAGTGAGAGTACTTGTCCCTAAAAAGAGTAAGATAGAAATTTCAGAGCCAAATTGACGCTGTCTTATAGCAGTAGCTAACAGCAGCATATTTTTGTCAATCGTACAGATGCTGTCACACTGGCAAGACTGAGGACAAATTTTGTCTCCAGACATCTTAAAACAGGTGTGCTGAAGTGGCAGCGTGTGCGGCCCCCAGCAAAAATTAAATAAATATTAAATAAAATATAAATTATATAAATAATAAATAATGAGCCGGGTAGATTGGCATATGACAACAGCAAAGACTACGAAAGTAAACTGAGGTTAAGCAGGACAATAATCAGTGGGCTCTGCACCTGTACAAAATGGTAGCTACATGCATTGTCAGAAACACCCAGAAAGGGTTACGGGTAAGGCCATACCCTGTCGGTTTGAAATATTAATTGTGAACCCTAAACATATATGTTCACTGTGCACAAACAGGCAGCGGCTCATGAAGAAGGAAAAATAAAACACATATGCCATTGATTTGCCATAGTATGTCGGCAGAATGTTTCGGCACCATCAAACCACTGACGACACATCGTCAGACACTGTCCACGTAATTTGTCACCCAGGTCTGTCACACTCAGGTGACATCTTGTCTGTCTGCCTTCCCCACTGCTTGATGTTCCAGTGTGGCAGCTTCGTTTAGTGATACAACATATGGTAACACTGTCTATCACTTGTTGGTGCCATTGTCGTGTCGTTCCAGTGCAAGGGCGCCTTAGTTATGTTGTCCCGCAAATTTATTTAACCAATTAATTGGATATGCAAAACTGCTACAAAAGGAAATGTAAAAAAATATGCTCCAAAGTTCTATTACCGGGCTGCTTGAAGTCTCAGCAAGAGTTTCCGACATCACACAGGGTTCATCACCCATAGCTGTCGGCAAGATGTCTGGAAAAAGTGACTGAGCACGGTACTCAGCCTCGTGTGGTGGGCATCTCACACCAGGGAGAACATCCAGGTCGTGCAGCTCAGAACCATGTAGCTGGCTGCTCATGTGTTCTTGAGTGGTGGTTAATTTCTCTCCCTGACAACAGCAACACATACAGGCATGTAACGTTTACCTGTATCATGTATACCATGCATTTTTCTTGTGCATTCGAAGCTCTTGGTACATCTTTGCATGTGGCTGAATCTTTCATGGGAACTGCAAAAGCAAATAAATATCTCCATGCATAATAAGAACAGACTTAAAAATCTGGCCGTACAGTATTTTTGTAGGAGAGCATTCTGAAGGTCAGTGCACAACTCACGTTCCTGGTCAAGTTTCTGAGTGAGTGTTTTATTTTCGTCTTGTAGACGTCTTGTCTCGCGCTTCTGCTTCCGTAACATGGAGTTCGGGATCAGCTCGTCTTCAGAATCTGAATATTCAGATGCTTCTTTCTCACGCTTCCTCTTTATTATTTGCTTCTGTTGTTCCTGTCGTGCAGCAGCTTGATTCTTTTTTACCTCCTTGTGATGAGGTATGCCCTTCTAATTGAAATATAAAACACCATAAGCAATACTGCTGTATTAAAAAAGTAACCCTGTGATTGTCGCCACATAATAGGTTAACAACACATCCACACCAAACGTTCCAGATACTGCAACCGACCATGTCACTTTATAAACAATCAGGGATGACTGCCCCATGCTATTTTGCCTGGAAACACTTGCTCAATCTGTGGTGACTGATTTAAGTTCACAAAATTGAGGCAAACATACAGTGTTAAGGCAATTTGTAAAATGTCGTAGTACCTGCTTCTGATAGAGGAATTTCTTCGTCTTATGTTTCAGTTGTGCAGACAACGTGCTATCTTACTCGTGGTATGACATGTATCACATACGCGCCTTATGAAGTATGATATGTATGATTGTGATACAAAGCGTTCGACATTGTTTCTTTCCACATCCAACTGCTAAACCGCTGAATGCACACAGTTTTCCTTTCCTATAACATATAATTATGCAACAGATAATTATGTTTATTTTTACACGTTTGCACTTTGTAGCTCATTTTGTTACCTCCATGTGGCCCACAGATGCTTCTCAGGTTATACAACAACAACACACAAAAAGGACTGGTTCAAGTGTTTGGTCAAGTGTTTGGTCACCGTAGCCACAAATATTAAAACGGTGAATCCTGTAACTACACTCTTAAAAATGAACTTCACCACATAGCACGCTCCTAGCCAACCATCATCCCCAATGACAACGTTCTCGCCCCTGATTTGTTGAAAACGGGAGGAGGAGCCTATTTTGTGCCGTGCATAATGGCACAAAATAGGCTCCTCCTCCCGTTTTCAACAAATCTAGAGCGAGAACGTTGTCATTGGGGATGATGGTTGGCTAGGAGCGTGCTATGTGGTGAAGTTCATTTTTAAGAGTGTATAACCACTTTCAGAGTTCAACACTGAATCGTAACCGATATTCGTTTCAGGTCCAGTCGCTGTTAGAATATTACTTGTATGCCCATGTTTAGCGACTATCTGCATACTGATGTAGGCCTAGGGCCCTATCCTGGTCAAAGTAATCGACTTCGATTACTTCAAATGTCTTCTGTCATTGGTGCACATTTGGAAAAGGCGTGAATAGTAAAAGTGTTGACACCTTTTATCAACCGATGGTCCAACGTGTTATCTTGGAAAGCGACCCGCCTTATCGGTGTTTCCTCCTGAGAACCCGAAGGCGACACCTGTGACCTGCCCGCCCTGCCGTGTTGCTTCGGTTCTTTGGTGTCGAAAACGGAAAACTCTACCAGCGTAAAACTGAATTTCGTGCAAAATGCGCGGAAAAGCACGATCGTAATTTCCTCTTTTGTTGTTTGTCATTTTTCACGGCAGTGCTTGTGTGACACCGTGACTGTACTTGCCATTTATAATGCGGGATGTGCCTGTGAGATGGCGCTGATGGCAGGCAACAACACGATAAAACCGCAAAGGACCATGCAAAGGGTCGAACGGACAGTGTGGCGCGAGCCGTAAACGCGTTTATGAGAAATCTGTTCGTGCTTTAAATCTTGAGCTTTACTTATGAGCATTTCTTGATATTTTTCTATGTGTTCGTGTGCCAGTGAGTTCCCCAGAAATTCATCGCTGGGGGGGTGCCGAGCTTTGAAGGGGGGGGGGGTATGCTTGGTGAAGGTTCCACTTACGGAATTTTTCTTAGATACGGAAAGAATCGTGGCACAATGGTGACATATCTGCACAGCTTTCCCGTTTTATTTGTACATGCTATTACGTTAGAACACAGTACATTAGAATACAAATTTATTATGAACGGCATTTCAACATTAAGATGCATAATCACACCAGTGACAAACAAAAAAGACTAGCACCTTGTCTCACGAAGCTCAATGAATACCTAGCAACCACCGGTGAAAACCTAAGACGAAAAAAAAACAGAATACTCGCTTGATTGAGTTGGGCGCAAATGGTTCTTGATGATCCACATTGAGTTTGCGTGCCCACACGCATTTTTGCTCGTATATGCGCGGAATATACCACATTGGATTTTGGACAAATGCATGGTACGATCATCTGCATGACTGTGGTCCTACAGCCCAAGTTTGACAGTACAGGATGTAATTCGTTGCGCCGGACTCACTACCAGAACGTGTTGGTGGCCGAGCTGGTGGTTGGTGGTGGGGTCACCTGATAAATTTCAGGGGGGGGGGGGGTTGCAGGGAGGGTGTACACGCCCCCTGGGGGGGGGGGGTGTTGGGAAATCTCTGTCGTGTGCTCGACGTGCGAAATGATAAGTCGCATTTCAATATGCTTCTTTTGCTCGTGAGCTGTGGGGGTGGTAATGGTCCGCAAATGAGCATTGATAGTTTTACTCAACAAACAGTGAACTTTGATGGATGAGTTTTTTTTGTGTTCACACGGCTATGTTGCCATAACATTGATTGTACGACGGCTCTGACGACGCTTCGAAAAGCGCGCCACTTTCACGCATAGACGCCGCGATCGGCGCAGGGAAACGGTGTTACGCGGTGAAGCGCGTTGTGCAGCGGTGCTTTTCTGTCATTATTAAACACAACGAAGAAGGATATGATCTTTTGTTGTAACGAGCACATACAGACTTTATAGTACATACAACACAATAAACGGAAATGCACATACGGACCCATCACGGAACCCGTCGCCGCTCAAAGTAATCGACCATCTTTCGCTACATTACTTTTCAGCTTTGAAACTAATCTTTTACGTCATTGTTACGTCAAAATGACGTAGGCTGACGGTCCGAGATAGGGTCGAGAGGCTGCGAAGGAAAACTAGGTATAAATTTCAATTGAAACGGCTGGGATTTAAGGGGAGTATTTCGTGGCAGCCCTGCCCTACTGTTTGTGACGTAAAGTAATCGAGGTCGATTAGTTTTGACGAGGATAGGGCCCTATAAAAGTATCTAACGTGCTCTGTTTGATAGTATGGCTCAAGGGCATTTATTTCTGAAATGTTTATAGGAACACCTTTTGATTTCAGCTAGAAAATTGTTGTACCGTGCTTTCCTCAAGCTGAAGGATGTTGCCCTCTTCGACTTTGCACCAACTATCTTGCCTCCTCCTACTATGTTCAAAGAACCTACCTCAGGTTGTTATTCATCTCCGGTGACCGGTTCAATGATGTCTAGAACTTTATACCCAGACTTGGAAATCTGACGCATAAGTGAGCTGCGATTATCTGGAATTATTACAATACGTCTGTACTCAACAGTTTGATGGAACTCATGCTGCAGCTTGGCATCTTCTTCGCATGCCATGACGGTGTGATGAGACAAAAATAGGTTTTTCATACATCAACATCAACCATGCACAATAAGAACGCGTATGTCTGAAACTCAATGTGGATCAATTCCACTCACCACGAATTCGACAGTTCTCTAATTCGTTGGTCGGCCAGACGTCCGTTGCAACGCAGCCATTAAATGAAAACACACTGGCCCTGCCTGGCCTCCACACCGCCAGTTTAGATTGTACCATCATAGCGAACGCCCATCATCGCGGTTGAAAAACAGTATAAACGCTTTCATTTTCTTCACGACGTACACGATGGACGCGCACGTCTACTTTCTGTTCGGTCGTTCATTCAGATCGTGACTGAGACGTTGACTCAGATATGATCAGGTACAAAGAGGTGCACGTAGTCCGTGGAATGGTCTGTTAATTAGCACGTCTATTTAGTTCATCGAGGGAAGATTTCGCAGTAGTTGGCATCAACTTATTCGCATGCCCTGACAGTGTGATGAGACAAAAATAGGTTTTTCCTACATCAACATCAACCATGCACAATAGCTGGGCTCAAAGAACGCGTATGTCCCAAACTCAATGTGAATCAATTCCACTCACCGCGAATTCGGCAGTTCCCTAATTCGTTGGTCGTCCAGAAGTCCGTTGCAACGCAGCCATTAAATAAAAACACACTGGCCCTGCCTGGCCTCCACACCGCCAGTTTAGATTGTACCATCACAGCGAACGCCCATCATCGCGGATGACAAACAGTATAAACGCTTTCATTTTCTTCACGACGTACACGATGGACGCGCGCGTCTACTTTCGGTTCGGTCGTCCATTCAGATCATGACTGAGACGTTGACTCAGATATGATCAGGTACAAACAGGTGCGCGTAGTCCGTGGAATGGTCTGTTAATTTGCAGGCCTATTTAGTTCATTGAGGAAACATTTCGCAGTAGTTCCGAAAGCTCCACCCGGCGTTAACTTTCGGTTTGGGAAACCGTTTTTCTTGGCGGTAAAGCAAATTCAGTAAAACGTTACGAATCCGAAACATACTGGCAGAATACACAGGTCACAACTAGACTCACCTCCAAGAAGAAAAACTTTCGCCCCGTAATACTTCTCGAACTCTCCGTTCGGCGAGCGCCAATACACTAACTTGTCACCATCGTCAAAATCGTCACAAGCCTTCGGATTGAAGTTTTTGATCAGCGACACGCGCACGATAACATGTATCTTGTCGACCACGTATTCGACAAGCGCATAGAACATAATGCTAGTACAATACACAGACAAATTGGTACTATACGCAGATCACGCTAGCACAGTGAGACGCAACCCGCTTACACAGGGGACTCACTCACACACACACACACATGCCGTTCATGGTGTACAGTGTTGTGTGGTCACCCATACAACAAGTTTCCTTTTTCCAACTGGCACACGCTATGTAACAGATTATGTGCATCCAATTTCCTCTCGCTGAGACGCCTTTAGATGTACGTAGAAAAAAAAACTATTCCGCATTATTATGTCGCATTCTTAGCTTGATTTGGAATGCATCACACACTAGCTTGTTTTCTCTTGGGCGATGTGAGTAAACACCGACAAACATACCAAAACATTTGTCATGCGGCCGCTTTTTCGATTTGAAGATGCCACAATGTCACCACGTTTATATAGCATTTCCCGGGTTTGGACATGTCGTGAGTAACAACAACAAAAAAAAAAAAAGGCTTTGGAACTGCAAAACAACAAAGGCATTATTTGCGACGTATAAAAGGAAGCGCTATCGACTGTAGCATCGTGAACGTCACTTTCAGCATGTGTGCTGTTTTCGTGATTCTCGTCAGCATTTGTTCGCTATAAATTAGTGTTCTTTCTTTCTCTTTTTTGTTGCATCTGCGAAGTGGCATATAGTGCACAGTGGGGTTGCGACGAATGCCGCAGGCCTCAGGTTACTGTTGCTGTGAAACACAGGTATCACCACACGATAATGGAACAACCACGCTTGAAATGACGCCGGAAAATGTACCTGGAGCCAGGCGAAACCTTCAACGTACCGAAGTCAACACTACGTGAGAGATCAAAACATGATTTATGTGATCCCGACAACTCCTCTCAACTGCCGGGAACCTCAGATGCTTGATGCTTGCGTAATACGCCTGTGAGTGGTCTCGCTTGTTGCCCTGAAAGTGTTGCGGCTGAGTTCGGTGTGCAGTCGAATCGAAATGCAGAGGAAACTGTCGCGATCGGATCCAGTGAAAGCGACTCTGCGTTTGACACTCAGGTGCTCAGGGACGCAACTGATATCAGTGAAGCATCTGACATCAATAGCCTCCTAAGTGATATCTCAGAATGGTTCAGTGAAACGTCTGGTGATGAGCTCCTTCGTGGCGTCGCCGACGACCCATCCTACCTCGAAGAGACTTCTGTTGCTGGATCATGTGTAGCAAGTGTTCTACAAGAATTTGAGGGCGTCATGCTGCCAAATGGGACCATGAGCAAAGCAGCAGCACTTGCTATGATACTGAGCTTTGTCGTATCGCATGGATTGACATGCAGTACCCTAGACAATTTATTAAACATTATCAATGTACTGTTTGGTACAGACGTTCTTCCAAGAACAAAGCACATGACACGGAAAATATGGGCACACAAGCTGAAAAATGCTACCAGCTATTGCTATTGTGATTTTTGCCAGTGCCTTTTAAAGGAGGAACACGGGGCGCAAGATGAGCTGATCTGCAGCACCTGCCAAACACAATTTACAGTTACCGAGTTAAGAAACAGAGGGCACTTTTTCACAATTCTCGACCTTCCTGACCAGGTATCACATGTTACCAAAAAAACTTCTGAAAAACAGTTCACAAATCTTCAAAGACTAAACCAGAAAGCTCGAAGTGACGCAACACATATCACCGACATTACCAGTGGCAGCATGTACAAGGACCTAAAGCTGCACTGAAGTGGAGCGATCTCACAGTTACATTTAGTAGTGATGGTAGCCCGGTATTTAAGTCATCAAAAGCTTCGGTATGGCCCTTACAGTTCATAATCAACGAAGAGCCAGTCATGGATCGCCTGTCAAGCACATGTCTTGCTGAACTTTGGTTTGGGCCAACTCATCCAAACATGACTTTGTTCCTCGGCAAGTTTTTTTTATTATTTATTAATACTGTGGGCCCTACCGGGCCGTTACGGGAGAGCCACATGTTCACACAGATAACATATCAGTACATTAAAGAAACGCTTTAAACATCTATACACACTATTACCACATGCTACACAACACTTTCTAACAGCCGACTAAACACAGTATCGTTACATACATCACTAAGCAAATGAACTGGCAACCGGTTCCACTCCTCCAGCGTTCTCACAAAGAAAGATAACTTGAATACGTCTACTCTACTCTGATATGGCTTTAATGTATGCTGATGAGCTGACCGTAGCGATCTTTCTTGTAGCTTTGGAGACATATAGCGAGTAGCATCAACCTCCAACTGACCAGTATAAATCGCATAAAACATTTTAAGTCGATTTAGTTTCCTACGTTTCTCGAGGGTATCAAGGTTTGCACGATTTGTCAATTGAGTTACGGATGTAAGCCTACTGTAAGCAGAAAATATACATCTTAACGCCTTATTTTGTACGCTTTCTAATGTATCAATGTGCTTTTTCTTGTGTGGGTCCCACACGTTGCTGGCATATTCTAACGTCTGTTTGTCGAAGTTTGTCGATCACCTGGAACAGATGCCACCCGTGCTTTGGACACATAACTCACTACGGCTTTTGTTGCTGCGTAGATGCCCCTGCACGTGCTGCAATGCAGAATCAGGTTCTGTATAGTGGCTTCTTCAGCTGTCCCTGGTGCATGGTGCGAGGGGAGCACACCGATGGTACGTCCCCCATCTCTGCCAGCCAGTGTGTTTGCTATAAACGTGTGCAAATTTCTACCACTTAAATTCGATGAAAACCTGAGCGCAGGGTTAAACATAAAAACGGACAAAACACAACAAGGGCAATGTACTGACAAACCAAGGTTTCTTTCTTGAACAACATACTTATAATATCACAGCCATCTTCCTGCCTTCCTCTCCGCAGCCAGTCAATGAGGGCAGAGAGGAAGACTGGAAGTGGGTTCTAATGATGAATGTTGTTTGGGAAATAAAGTATGATTTGTGAGTCCACTGCCTGGTTTGTGGTGTGTGCGCTGTTAATTTTTACGCTGCACTGAGGGTTTCCATCGATTTTAATGCAGCACGAAACATGTCCGTTTTTAATGCTATTTATCTTCCACCGTTCTTTGTACGTATCTTAAAGGTGCAGTGAGATTTCTCACTGCTAAACCCAGTCAAGAGCGGACAGCAGAAGGAATTGTTCGTGACATGGAGCTCGCTGTGGAGTGTGAAACGCCAATCAACGGTCTCAAGGGTCCTTCTCCTTTGATTAACCTAACAAGCTATGATGTTGTTTGGGGCCAAGCAACGGAATACATGCATTCTGTACTGCTTCGTGTGGCTAGGCAATTTACTGACCACCTGCTAGACACTTCAAACTCTGGAGAACGCTTCTATATGAGCAAGTGCAACTGTAATAACCTGCATAATAGTGCGACCACTGACATACTGCAATCACTCAAACGTTTTTGATGCTATAGCTATAGCTTAGTGCTATTTTCGTTTGCTGTGGCTTTTATGTTGCTTGTGTCTCCATAATTCTGAAAGTCTACTTCATCGTGTAAAGGAAACTGCACAAAACGGCCTACTGTGAAATTTACTCTCTCAATACTTCACCCAATCTTACACGCAATGTAGTTTACTACAACACCTTCACAAGAATCGATGAAATGAAAGATAGACTCAGTGTGATTATTTATTCAGCTAGTTATCACGTACTTTGCCATTGACGGCTTATTTGGAACATTATTACAAATGTAGGGACATCCTAGTAATAATTTATTATACATAACTTTTTCCCTTTGTAACATTATTTCATGTGCCCGAAACTTATTTCTTGTCGCCTCTAAGCTGCAGACCACAAAGAGTAAGAATTCCTTTGGCTTACTAGCTGGGACTGACCAATTAGGTATTTAAAAAAAATTATGACTGCAATAATGTGAGCAGTTTACTACAGGTGCTCTTCCGCACTCCAGATGTCACCTGTATTATTCTATAGGTGATGTAATTTAACCAGTGTGCCACATAAATGAATCCAGCAACAATTTTGAGCTGCACCACCACCTCATTGATATAGTCACCAAGTGAACCACATCACCTGCTTGCCGAGAACAGGAAAATGCACAGTGGAGTGATTTATATGGCACAAGGGTTAGATTATAGGGCACGCGGGTTATGGCATTTTATATGGCTGGTGGGAAAAACCTGTAGAGCGTAGCTGACACAGCACCTGAGCAAATATTGCAGAGTGACTGACTATGCATTTTCTGAAATGTGTACTTTTTTAAACAGGGAGTCCAAACACAACACAGACTTTGAACAGACGTCTGCCGTCACTTAGGCCACCAAAGTGCATCACACGACTGCCTTGCTCCATCTCTGAGCGTTTCCATTGGAAGGCCAGTGAGTGGAGAAACTGGTTACTATACTACAGCCTCCCATGCATGGACGGCCTTCTACCACAGCGGTACTGGAACCATTGGTGCCTTCTTGTACGTGTCATATGGATGCTCAACACTGCAACAGTCTCAGAACGGGCACTGGCTCAGTCAGGTACATCTTTACTTATGCTGTTGTTAATGTGGCATCCTGAAAAGCACTGTTTCCCTTTAAGTACACATTTCTACAGAAACAATTCCAATGTCTGAAGTCCTAGTTCCACAAGTCCTAGTTCAGAGGCAAAATTTTAATTGAAGCATGACAAATTAATGCAGTGCCATATAATTTAATCCACGTGCTATATAAACTAATCCAGTCGCAGCTTCACGACACATTACATGACCACTACTGCTATTATTCACTCAATATACTACATGAATAGGTTTCCTATTCTTAAAAAGGATGAGAAAAGGGAGAAAGGATTAATTTTGATGGCAAACGAAATAAATTACATGGTAGTCAGAGAAGGAATTCTAGCATTCGGATAAAATTTGCTAGGAAACCTATGTGGTATTACCTCAGAGTTTTACGCGTGTAAAACGCGTGTATCTGCTCGTGAAAGTTTGGGCTGCTCGCCTCCTGTTCAGTCCATAGAATACTTCTGGCTGATTAAGCTGCCTCCAAGTTAAACTGGTGTGCATGCGCACGGCCTTGTGTTTCAGGTGAGTTACTTAAGGTGACCCAAAGAAAAAAAAAACATGAAAATCAGCTTTGCAAAGTGCGAATTCAGCCAGTGATACGGGCACTGGAGAACACTAAGCGCAGCACATTAACACAGTCGTTCGCCATCTGGTGGTCATCTGAAATGCGAGAACCAATTTTTTATATACCACCCGATATTGCTCAATATTACGACTCCCTAAATGAAACCTAATTTTTACCCCTTCTATAATTTTTAAAAACATATAACCTGAAAGCCTCGGGCCTTATACATGCAGGCAGCATAACTGTTAGCCTCATCAATAAAAATATGTACAATGTATAGGATATGCAGTACTTCTGCAATAATTTGTAATGCTTATGTAATGCATAAAACATACTGATAATATAAAAATGCAAAAAAATTACACGCATAGTACAAGGCACAGAAAGCATGCAAGCTGGAGGATCCATGAACCAGATAGGGTATGCCCTAATCTGAGCAAGCATATGGATGATACAGCCAATCAAACTGAGACAACATGGAGGCTCACTATTTGAAGTGTGTCAGTAGAGAGACTACACGGCAAGACAAACATGGTGTTCAACTACAACTGACATTCATTACAATGACACACTACCCGGATTGGCCAGCTAAATCCCTTGGTGAGCAAATCCCAAAGGTGACCTCATTGGTGCCTAAGGGTAAGAGACGTCATTGCTGCTCAAAATGTTTTGTTTGACATCAACTCCCCCACACGTCGTGCAGTGTCTGTTCGATAGGGTCGTCGAGGGAAGCACCCAGGGCATGAGCTGCGCATTGTTTTAGAGGAAATGCCTCATCTGAGTTGAATTTGCAGCAGTGATGAGTCAGCTGTTCCTTCAATCATCGGCCTCTTTAGCCTATGTACTGTCTGCTGCGCTGAAGTAGGATGGAACAAACCACATTCCAATTACATGAAAAGAAACGATTTATGTGTTTGACAGTGCATGTTGGCATTTAGTGCAGCAAACACTACGTAGACCAAACGGGCTAATGTATGAAGCAACGGCTGACTCAACACCGCTGCTAATTACACTCTGACGTGCCACTTCCTCTAAAACGACGCTGTAGCTCATGCAGAGAATGCTTCCCTCTCCTTGACGAGATAATCATATCGATATACACCCTACAAGTCATGGGAGGGATGTCATAGAATCTTTCTGCATTATGCAGGCAACAAACAATGTGAGCAGAAAGTCTCTCCTTCTTGGCGCCAATGGAGTCACTCACTTTTTTCGAAGCGATTTGAGGGGCTGCATGGGTAGGGTGTCTTTCTAATAAATCTCAGTTGAAGTTGAACACCCTGTCTGCGTTGTTCGTCTGTGTATTGTTGCGTTCATCCACCATGTTTCACCTAAACCCACACCCTCTACTAGTCCTCTTGTTATTTGCATCACATAGTTTAAAAGTGTTATTTGTTTACAGCAATACACCTCATTAATTTACAGTTCATCAGCTACAATTTATTTTGCCTTTTTTTCTTCCTAGATAATCTTTTGAAAAAGTTTGTGGACAAGGCGCTGCGACTTTACGGTATGATGATGATGACGTTTAAAGGGACTCTGACCAGAAGTTGTGGGAGCTCTTTCGTACTTGCAGTCGATAAAGCACCCAACAAGGACTCTCCATGCGAAAAGTCACGCATTGAAACCCCACGGTTTCTCTAAACTCGAATTTTAAACATTCGACTTCATCCGAGTGCAGCACGCTAGCGTCAAACCGAGAAAACATACGTTATATACAATATCCACCCCGGCCCACCATCAAAATGACGTCAACATGAGGGCCACTGGCACCACCCACAATTGGCTCAAACGCGTCACGTGGTCACACAATACCCTGTCAATTCCCATTTATGAAATGGCATTCTTCTATGTTAAGTTTTTATTAGAGAGTCTCAAAAAGAAAAATATACCCTGCATTTAACACATGCAGTAGGTTCTACGATTGCCTTTTCAATCTGCGTTCTGTTGTCTTGCGTTCCGTATGGTTCCGTATCCAGTCAGCTGTAATGGCTGCCATATGACGAGCTTGCGAACTTGTGTGATTCCCGGCTCATCCTGCCTTTTTCGGGTCATTGGGTTGGTGTTGGAGTTGTTCGCCATATTCTGAACGTTCCCTTATCATTGAGGCGTACTGTTCTTGATCTGCTGCGAAGCAACGAACCGCAACAGCAGTCACTCGCCTCCATAGAAATCATATGCTAGCCTCAGCGAAATTCTGTCTGCTGCATCTCAAAGGAGCATCGGGACCTGATGATGTACTACAAATGCTGAAGTTGAATTCTTTGAACCTTCGTCTAAAGAAACCAAGTGTGCCTTCGTATGGTTCTTACGGAAAAGCAGTTTCAACAAGGTTAGTACATTTATGTTTCAGTTCCAAGTCTACGCACTCAAAACCATGCAAGTGCATCCGATCATTCTCGTAGCTGTTCTGTAACACGTATGCTTTCTTACGTGCTTTCTTCTGATGACTCCTTACTAGGCTATGCCGCTCTGAAGCATTGAGATGACGAAAGGTCGGCGGGGGGGCTGCACCTCTGCTTTCGAAAGATGAATCAGCCATTCCACACTGTGCTTACTGGCTTTGTATCGAGTCTGACAAATTCGACAGACCTGGACTGCCTTTTTCAAGGAAGTTTGCAATGTAAGTATGTGCTATATTGGTTTCACATATCCCCACCACATACTGAGTGTGTATATCGCTGTACTTTTGATGCTATAGCATATCTAGCGTACATTATTATTGAACCTAGTGTGGAAAACTCGACACCAGCCACACAATGCCAACAATTGTTTCTTCCTTTTCTTCGACAGCTTATTTTTATTATAATATTATTTTAGAATAATCGTCTGATTTTTAATAGGCACAATTTTTCCATGGTTTCGGCGCACTATAGCCGGAGTTGCTTATGCGCCATTAAAATTGAATCATCATCTTCAACCGCCATTATTCAATTGAAGTGCCATGTTTCAGGTGGATACAACGATATGGCCAGAGATATTTTTTGCTTTCGTTCTGGAGTTGCTCATTTCAGAAGAATAGTCACTATGAAGTTTGTTTTCGGAAACATTAAGAGGACTAAAACCAAACACTTTTCTTTCAGAGCATCCCTTATGCACCTGCATTTCAACTAAGATCTGTGTTACAAGAATGACAGACCACGCAACATCGATTAACATTTGAAGGTGGAAGTGCTGGAACGAAGATGCGTTAATCTGTGTGAAAGGCGCTTTGTATCTATCTGAGTCGAGGGTATAGGTCACAAGCTAATTTCTGTCTTCAGAAGAGGTGTCAACTATGCCCCTTCTATCTACTAACCAGCTCCACTTTT
The DNA here is from genome assembly GCF_037126465.1 of Ornithodoros turicata. NCBI lineage: Eukaryota > Metazoa > Arthropoda > Arachnida > Ixodida > Argasidae > Ornithodoros > Ornithodoros turicata. Next base: position 3,540,208 of record NW_026999320.1, on the reverse strand, counting down.
TAGGGTTCCCTGTAAACTAATGGAGCACATCATATACCTGCACGTTGTTAACCATGTTGAGTCTATTTTTAAATTCCAGCATGGCTTTAGCAAATGGTATTTACGCAAAACAAACATAATTCGGTCACAGCATTTTAAACTGTCTTGATGTCTGTGTCCATGTAGATGCAGTATTTTTTTTATTTTGTAAGGGCTTTTGACACTGTGCTTTATGCTCGCTTGTTGGCCAAACTAGCCTCGTTAAAATTTGATCCTGCTATCATTAACTGGATATGCAGTTTCTTGACTAACCGCAACCGTGCCAACAATTCGTGAGGAGAACCTATAATATCGCCACCACGCAGCGTTTGCCACGTTACATTTGCATCACATTTTAATGTAGTGTGAAGCAAGGCCTTTAGGTGATTGGTCTTGTATAATTACACGCCCCTCCGTTATGTAACACCACACGGTTCTTCAACCTAGGACAGATAAATCAATATATTGCCAAGTAAATTGTTTACAAGGCTCATTGCCCCATTTCACCACACTACCATAAGCAATTGTTAGTGGTGGCCCAGGGTATGAAGCTAGCCACTAATCATCATTCAAACAAAGTTCATAATGTAGAAGCCTTTGCTGAAAACACCAACTTAACACAACGGTTGAGAACAAAGAGAGTGAACGTTTCGTCGCCTATCCGGGTGGCATCATCACTACAACAGAGAACAGTCAAAAACAACATCGAAGGAGTCAAATCAGTGGTGTGCATTCCTTTCATCCAAGGTGTTTCATACGCCATTTGAAGGGCACTCTGCCCATCAGGCATTAAGACTGTTCATATCAAGTTAAGTGCATAGACTGTGATGCCACCTACATTGGCGAGACAGACAAAAGACGTGGGACAAGACTAAAAGAGCACACAAGGGACGTCGCCAAGGCTTCTAATGCTACTCAAACCAGGACCGAATTAGTCTACCATTGTTGGCCTAAGGGATATGTATTTAATTTTGATGGTGCGGTAACCTTTGCACATGACTAGCGATGTGGCCCTAGAAAGTTCTTAGAGTCCTGGTTTATCAGACCTGATACATCAGCCTGTAATACAAACCGTGGCCCCTATCGGATGTATATGACGCCCTCATAGATAAGTAGGCTGATGTGCTCGTCTTTGGCCTCTGTTGTACTGATGATGCCACCCAGATAGGCGTCAAAATGTTTACGCTCTGTTTTTAATCGTTGTGTTATGCGGTGTTTGCAGTAAAGGTTGTTACATTATGAGGTCGTCACCCGGCATATAGAATATATTTTCAAATACAAGTTGTTGTTTTACAAAGCTCATTACATTGTAGAAATAATTCTTATTGCCTATTGTTTAGGGGATGCCATTCTTGCAGTCACATGAAGCACTGAAGGGCCAATTTCGAAAGTAAAGGCAATCTGATTTATGTTCTTGCCGACATGGCACAGCGTATGCACGAGGTAGCTCTATTTCAGGAGCCTGAGAACACTCAAAGCAAGTAGTGTGCTAGCATAAGATATTGTGTGCAGCATTACATATTTGCTTTTGCTAAGGGAACTAAGCAGGGTGGATAGAAAGACGACTACAACCTGTTTCCGCAAAAGACACTCAGATTCATTAGCAACTTCCTGCAAGAGAGCTAAGGCTTTTCCAGATTACTAGAACATGGGTACCTGATTGTAGATAACAAGAACTCATACACCAGAGGTTTGTGTTACACACACCCTGCTTTCCATCAAAACTGTTAAAAGGTGTGACCCCTTAAACCTGCACAAAATTCCTGGAGTGTCTTCACTGGGCACTGTCGCTGTTCCTCTCATAAGGTGCTGTCTATGAACGTGACTCCCAGATCTGGATGCAGTGCCTGAGGTAACTTGAGCATGTTTTCCCAACATGAATGGTCGAAACTTCTTTGAGCAGTGTTGTACTTACTGAAAGCAATATGAAATGCTATGCCTTGACAGGTTATGTGATATCCTTCTTAAGACCGTAGAGAGATATTCCTTGCTCCCTTTATTCCAAACCGCACTACCAGACGCAAGCCCACTTGCCATCAAGCCGATCAATATTGCCTCAGTCAATCACTGAGGCTCAGAAAAGCTGTTTTCTATGGGGATCTGATCCGGATTGAGACATGAGTAGCCCCGAGAAAGCATCAGGGTTTCTTTGAATTCTAGATGTGTTAGCTTTTAATTTCCTCCTTCCCCTTTTTTTTATGTAGTACCTGATTACTTTAGCCTTGTACAGCTTTGGAGATTGAGGATGTGGAGATGATGTAAGAGGTTGAATTAGGCTCTAGGCACAATGAGGCAAAGTGTGACAAAATACCTTCTGAGAATGTTTATGTATCATTCACACAAAAAGAGGATAGGTATTACAATAGATGTTACATCTTTTTCTGGTTTTGATATTTATTTATTCATGAATATACCTCAAAGGCCCTTGCGGGCATTACATAAGGGGGACATCAACATGGGTCACTTAACAAATACAGAAGTTACAAGGAACATGTATATTTGAAAGACAGACACTTTTCATTTCACTCTGCTTTTCATTTGTTCATCAGTCTTGCTCAAGAAATTGTTCAGTATAGCAACGGTGCACAATGTCACGAAAGGAGTGCTCATCTATCGTTCTGCAAGACTCATTAAAAAGGACATATTGAACTCATGAACCATGCATCATCCTCAGAGCTATAAGTCATCCTAAATACAGATGCTGCATTATTTTAAATGCGATAGACGAGCTGTGCGAAGAGGTACCTCCAGTTAGGATGTTGGGTACTTGAAGCCTGTGGCAGTTTCTGTGTGGATGGCTTGCAAGATCCTGTTCACTGCACAGGCTGGGATGACCATGCTCTTGTTTTTCCCAAGCTTGTGGTAAAAACACCTTGCAAACTGGCGATACGCAGTATATCCATATCGTCTACGCAGATGTACATAAAATATATTATAGGCAAATAGGTAACCGGTCACAGTACAGGGTGTGTGTCGTGGCATTTCCACATGTACTTGAGAGCCACTGATTTTTATCTACACACACCATGTATGTTACTACAAATGCTGTATTCTTTTAGAAACGAACATTTTTTTTTTACTTTACAGCGAATCGAAAGTAAGAACACTCAATATCGATAAAAGCCTACGCTAAAAACCTAAGCACAGGGCAATACATAAAAAGGTGACTTAAGACACAGCTCACTGACAATTACACAGTTGCCTATATTGCTTTTCTCCAATTCATAGTTCTGTATTGTGCCGTCTTTTATGTGCTGCGCCCTGTACTGGAGCTTTATAGCGACTTCAATGCAGGCCTTTGAGCGCCTAAATTTTAACATCGTTCGAGAGGGCCACATGTGACTTACTTGTGAATATGGTCGCTCAGGTTCGCGCTACCTTCCCCACGGAATTCAAAATATGCCACCTTCAGGACAGTCGTATTGAGGCATAGAAGTTGGAAGTATCCGTGGATTGTAATGCACACATATTGCTATCATTCGGCTGCGCTTTCGAGCTCCTTGCAGCACAAGCATTCGATCTCCTTGAGCATTATGACACACTAGCCGCACCGGCACCTTAAACAGCAAGTACGCATTAAATATGAGGAGACGAAATTTCAGAGAACGTTTACACGTTCGATCACAGTGTGCGTTAAAAAGCTCATCGCTTACCTGTCCGTCGAAGACAGACGACTGATCATGTTTGCATCATCTGTGACCGATGTTGGTAGAGCTTTGACTTCGGCTCGCATTTGCGGCATCGGCGACGTTTCGAAAGAGAGGCTCCCAAACTGTTCAGCACATACAATTTCCTTCTCGATCGCAGAAAGGTCAGAAAAAGTTCCGGGCTCGAAGTCTCCGCATTTCTTCCTTCGACGTCCATATTGAAGATCGCTTTCCGGATGCCGCCGCACTTACACACTCACTAACAGAACTTCCGGTCCGGGCGCCCTATGAAACATATGAACCTCATGTTTTCGTCACGCACACGGAAATTGGCGGATATCCACTACAAAGAGGCTAGATCTCGGCGCCGATTGCGCGAGTTGAGGACGAAAAGCCAAGCTGGTTTTCAGCTCCCCGTTTGGCAAACTTTGCCGCCGCGCACAGCCAAAATATTTCGCGTGTGGCTTGGAGGCATATTTTACCTTCGTAATAGATGCAAACGAAATATTTGTTGAACTTCTGGTCAGAGTCCCTTTAACGTCCACAAGCTACTACATCTCGCGAAGTCTGTGAGGAAGCTTGGACCTTTGTGAGCCCACTCGACCTTTGTTTTTGAGAGTGGGAATGGACGAGTTGTAAGTTGCATTACTGCAGCGAAAGGTGCCCCGCAACAAGTGCTGGAGCGCATTGCCGTTATGCAAGAAGTTGAGTTGCTCTCACATATTGTGCAGCTTCCAGAAGCAGCTCACTCATTATGCGAGGAGATGCTCGGCTACCCCCAAATACAGAAAGCCACAACCATTCAAGGTACCACCCTGCTTGGTAGAGGCAATCCTGTTCAGAGTTTTACGCGTGTAGAACAATTTGCTCTTGAGAGTTTGGGCTGCTCAACTCCAGTTCAAGCCATAGAGTGCTTCCGGTTGATTAACAAAAGTAAGGTGTACACAAGCGTAAGGTACCGTGAAGCAAACAGAACAAATAGCACAGTGTTTATGACAAATGCCGGGGAATACTACAACATCTGCCTCGTGTTGCTGCTTACTTCGGAAGTGGCACACATCTGTGTCATGCTTTGCAAGAAGGTAATTCCTACTGAAGAGGATACACATTATCCGAGTGGTGAACTAAGAGCCGTTCCTGTAACTGACATTTCTTGCATCTGTATTTTGCTCAATTTCGCAGCTGATCATAGAATGTATATATATATATATAGGGTGAGGTAAAAGGATTATCAAACGGCCACGAAGTTTTACAGAAGTTCAAAAAAAGACGCGGAAACAGATTTTAGGGAAGTTAAAAACACTAGTTTATTACATGGGGAGACGTTAAAAAGTAAAATGGGCAAGGGGTCGACGTTTCGACAGTGGCACTGTCGAAACGTCGACCCCTTGCCCATTTTACTTTTTAACGTCTCCCCATGTAATAAACTAGTGTGTTTAACTTCCCTAAAATCTGTTTCCGCGTCTGTTTTTGAACTTCTATATATATATATATATACATATATATATAGAACAAATAGGTTAATATATCAGACGGCTACGAAGTTGAATAAAAGTGAAATAATAAGACTTGGACTACAGATTACAGGAACGTTAACAAAAACTAATTTATTTAATGGGCAATTTAACACATAGATTAAAAAAAGAATGGTCGACGTTTCGACAGTGGCACTGTCTTCGTCAGGACAAAAGAGGTACAAGAGTTGCATATTGCTTAAATAGGTTTCCTGGGTGACATCACAATCGATGCAAGTATGCCACGTGGCAGTTGTCTGAGTCATATTCTGGAACATTCCGCAAGGTCAAGTCCGGGTGGTGATGTCATCTTTCTTGGGGAGCCAGCTCAGGGTGAGCTGTACTGAGGCCATAGCTGAAAAGAAAAAAAAAGGAAAAAAAAGGAAAAAATGGGAAAGTATATCCCATCTAGACGACCAGATTCCTTACTCTTGTAAGTACACCGGGATCTTCGTTAATGATTGATTGGAATTTGTAAATGAGGTAAGACTCGCGTTGTTCCGTGCCTCTATTGGAGCTAAAGTTTGATTGAAGAATAAAAAGGGCAACGTCATTTATTCTCTATTTCTCGTCATTTCAACCAGCCTGGTCATTGAATAAATGACGTTGCCCTTTTTATTCTTCAATCAAATTTTAGCTCCGATAGAGGCAGGGAACAACGCGAGTCTTACCTCATTTACAAATTCCAATCAATCATTAACGAAGATCCCGGTGTACTTTCAACAGTAAGGAATCTGGTCGTCTAGATGGGATATACTTTCCCATTTTTTCCTTTTATTTTCCTTTTTTTTTCTTTTCAGCTATGGCCTCAGTACAGCTCACCCTGAGCTGGCTCCCCAAGAAAGATGACATCACCACCCGGACTTGACCTTGCGGAATGTTCCAGAATATGACTCAGACAACTGCCACGTGGCATACTTGCACCGATTGTGACGTCACCCAGGAAACCTATTTAAGCAATATGCAACCCTTGTACCTCTTTTGTCCTGACGAAGACAGTGCCACTGTCGAAACGTCGACCATTCTCTTTTTTTAATCTATGTGTTAAATCGCCCATTAAATAAATTAGTTTTTGTTAACGTTCCTGTAATCTGTAGTCCAAGTCTTATTATTTCACTTTTATTCAACTTCGTAGCCGTCTGATATATTAACCTATTTGTTCTATATATATATATATATATATATATATATATATATAAAGAGAGGGGAAAAGCCATTAAAAAAATAGGTAAATGATGCTAGACGTGTTTGAAATTCAAACTTACAGTTAAGATGGCTTCTATGGCTGCACGTAGAGGAACAGATACTCATTGAACGATGCGACAGCACCAGAGGACACGTGTTTAGCCGTGTTTGCGGCTCGTCGGCCCTGGGTAGCTGCGCATCGTTCGGGATTGGCAAACCAGGGGTCACTCAGCGAGCGATACACACCTGGGAGGGTGACCGAGCACTCCTCAATGCCACAGTGCAAGCCAGTGAATTATAAAGAGGGGGGGAAAGCCATTAAAAAAATAGGTAAATGATGCTAGACGTGTTTGAAATTCAAACTTACAGTTAAGATGGCTTCAATGGCTGCACGTAGAGGAACAGATACTCATTGAACGATGCGACAGCACCAGAGGACACGTGTTTCGCCGTGTTTGCGGCTCGTCGGCCCTGGGTAGCTGCGCATCGTTCGGGATTGGCAAACCAGGGGTCACTCAGCGAGCGATACACACCTGGGAGGGTGACCGAGCACTCCTCAATGCCACAGTGCAAGCCAGTGAATTATAAAGAGGGGGGAAAAGCCATTAAAAAAATAGGTAAATGATGCTAGACGTGTTTGAAATTCAAACTTACAGTTAAGATGGCTTCTATGGCTGCACGTAGAGGAACAGATACTCATTGAACGATGCGACAGCACCAGAGGACACGTGTTTCGCCGTGTTTGCGGCTCGTCGGCCCTGGGTAGCTGCGCATCGTTCGGGATTGGCAAACCAGGGGTCACTCAGCGAGCGACACACCCGGGAGGGTGACCGAGCACTCCTCAATGCCACAGTGCTAGCCAGTGAATTATAAAGAGGGGGGAAAAGCCATTAAAAAAAATAGGTAAATGATGCTAGACGTGTTTGAAATTCAAACTTACAGTTAAGATGGCTTCAATGGCTGCACGTAGAGGAACAGATACTCATTGAACGATGCGACAGCACCAGAGGACACGTGTTTAGCCGTGTTTGCGGCTCGTCGGCCCTGGGTAGCTGCGCATCGTTCGGGATTGGCAAACCAGGGGTCACTCAGCGAGCGATACACACCTGGGAGGGTGACCGAGCACTCCTCAATGCCACAGTGCAAGCCAGTGAATTATAAAGAGGGGGGAAAAGCCATTAAAAAAATAGGTAAATGATGCTAGACGTGTTTGAAATTCAAACTTGCAGTTAAGATGGCTTCTATGGCTGCACGTAGAGGAACAGATACTCATTGAACGATGCGACAGCACCAGAGGACACGTGTTTCGCCGTGTTTGCGGCTCGTCGGCCCTGGGTAGCTGCGCATCGTTCGGGATTGGCAAACCAGGGGTCACTCAGCGAGCGATACACACCTGGGAGGGTGACCGAGCACTCCTCAATGCCACAGTGCAAGCCAGTGAATTATAAAGAGGGGGGAAAAGCCATTAAAAAAATAGGTAAATGATGCTAGACGTATTTGAAATTCAAACTTACAGTTAAGATGGCTTCTATGGCTGCACGTAGAGGAACAGATACTCATTGAACGATGCGACAGCACCAGAGGACACGTGTTTCGCCGTGTTTGCGGCTCGTCGGCCCTGGGTAGCTGCGCATCGTCCGGGATTGGCAAACCAGGGGTCACTCAGCGAGCGATACACACCTGGGAGGGTGACCGAGCACTCCTCAATGCCACAGTGCAAGCCAGTGAATTATAAAGAGGGGGGAAAAGCCATTAAAAAAATAGGTAAATGATGCTAGACGTGTTTGAAATTCAAACTTACAGTTAAGATGGCTTCTATGGCTGCACGTAGAGGAACAGATACTCATTGAACGATGCGACAGCACCAGAGGACACGTGTTTCGCCGTGTTTGCGGCTCGTCGGCCCTGGGTAGCTGCGCATCGTTCGGGATTGGCAAACCAGGGGTCACTCAGCGAGCGATACACACCTGGGAGGGTGACCGAGCACTCCTCAATGCCACAGTGCAAGCCAGTGAATTATAAAGAGGGGGGAAAAGCCATTAAAAAAATAGGTAAATGATGCTAGACGTGTTTGAAATTCAAACTTACAGTTAAGATGGCTTCAATGGCTGCACGTAGAGGAACAGATACTCATTGAACGATGCGACAGCACCAGAGGACACGTGTTTCGCCGTGTTTGCGGCTCGTCGGCCCTGGGTAGCTGCGCATCGTTCGGGATTGGCAAACCAGGGGTCACTCAGCGAGCGATACACACCTGGGAGGGTGACCGAGCACTCCTCAATGCCACAGTGCAAGCCAGTGAATTATAAAGAGGGGGGAAAAGCCATTAAAAAAATAGGTAAATGATGCTAGACGTATTTGAAATTCAAACTTACAGTTAAGATGGCTTCTATGGCTGCACGTAGAGGAACAGATACTCATTGAACGATGCGACAGCACCAGAGGACACGTGTTTCGCCGTGTTTGCGGCTCGTCGGCCCTGGGTAGCTGCGCATCGTTCGGGATTCGCAAACCAGGGGTCACTCAGCGAGCGATACACACCTGGGAGGGTGACCGAGCACTCCTCAATGCCACAGTGCAAGCCAGTGAATTATAAAGAGGGGGGAAAAGCCATTAAAAAAATAGGTAAATGATGCTAGACGTGTTTGAAATTCAAACTTACAGTTAAGATGGCTTCTATGGCTGCACGTAGAGGAACAGATACTCATTGAACGATGCGACAGCACCAGAGGACACGTGTTTCGCCGTGTTTGCGGCTCGTCGGCCCTGGGTAGCTGCGCATCGTTCGGGATTGGCAAACCAGGGGTCACTCAGCGAGCGATACACACCTGGGAGGGTGACCGAGCACTCCTCAATGCCACAGTGCAAGCCAGTGAATTATAAAGAGGGGGGAAAAGCCATTAAAAAAATAGGTAAATGATGCTAGACGTGTTTGAAATTCAAACTTACAGTTAAGATGGCTTCAATGGCTGCACGTAGAGGAACAGATACTCATTGAACGATGCGACAGCACCAGAGGACACGTGTTTCGCCGTGTTTGCGGCTCGTCGGCCCTGGGTAGCTGCGCATCGTTCGGGATTGGCAAACCAGGGGTCACTCAGCGAGCGATACACACCTGGGAGGGTGACCGAGCACTCCTCAATGCCACAGTGCAAGCCAGTGAATTATAAAGAGGGGGGAAAAGCCATTAAAAAAATAGGTAAATGATGCTAGACGTGTTTGAAATTCAAACTTACAGTTAAGATGGCTTCTATGGCTGCACGTAGAGGAACAGATACTCATTGAACGATGCGACAGCACCAGAGGACACGTGTTTCGCCGTGTTTGCGGCTCGTCGGCCCTGGGTAGCTGCGCATCGTTCGGGATTGGCAAACCAGGGGTCACTCAGCGAGCGATACACACCTGGGAGGGTGACCGAGCACTCCTCAATGCCACAGTGCAAGCCAGTGAATTATAAAGAGGGGGGAAAAGCCATTAAAAAAATAGGTAAATGATGCTAGACGTGTTTGAAATTCAAACTTACAGTTAAGATGGCTTCTATGGCTGCACGTAGAGGAACAGATACTCATTGAACGATGCGACAGCACCAGAGGACACGTGTTTCGCCGTGTTTGCGGCTCGTCGGCCCTGGGTAGCTACGCATCGTTCGGGATTGGCAAACCAGGGGTCACTCAGCGAGCGATACACACCTGGGAGGGTGACCGAGCACTCCTCAATGCCACAGTGCAAGCCAGTGAATTATAAAGAGGGGGGAAAAGCCATTAAAAAAATAGGTAAATGATGCTAGACATGCCAGACCGAACGATGCGCAGCTACCCAGGGCCGACGAGCCGCAAACACGGCGAAACACGTGTCCTCTGGTGCTGTCGCATCGTTCAATGAGTATCTGTTCCTCTACGTGCAGCCATAGAAGCCATCTTAACTGTAAGTTTGAATTTCAAACACGTCTAGCATCATTTACCTATTTTTTTAATGGCTTTTCCCCCCTCTTTATAATTCACTGGCTTGCACTGTGGCATTGGGGAGTGCTCGGTCACCCTCCCAGGTGTGTATCGCTCGCTGAGTGACCCCTGGTTTGCCAATCCCGAACGATGCTCAGCTACCCAGGGCCGACGAGCCGCAAACACGGCCAAACACGTGTTCTCTGGTGCTGTCGCATCGTTCATTGAGTATCTATATATATACCCTTTCTCATTTTCTAATGCCAGCACTGGTACGAACTGCATAGGTTAGTTTCTGGTATGACTGATGTTCCGAACAAAAAGCCAAACCAGGTGCATAGGCCGCTGCTACATGGTCAAGGGCTGATACAGCTACATCAGTTACTAGCCTGACTGGCGTTTCTGACAAGCTGTCACAGCAGGATGCAGGCACTGCTGACATATGGTCATGTCTGCATGTCCCCGTACTCTTCACGTGTCACAGCTACGTCATGAAAACAGCATTCGGCTTTTCGACCACGAATCTCGGATCAGTCACCTACTCAGCAGGAAGAACGTTACAACGCAATTTCCGACAAATTTGGGGTTCCTGCCTTTCGCCCAGGGCAAGACTTAAAAGACGCTATCCGCTTCAAGTGTCGTGGAAAAGGACACCTTGCGTCAAAATGCACTCAATCTCAAGCCAAGCCCCCTCAACTCCCTACGCCGTTGCCAAAGCAGACTGCCCTCTCTGCCTTTTCATGCCTTACAGCTAATGCTAAGTCAACGGAGGGATATCTTGTTTCCTGCTATGTAGTTGAAGCAAACGTTGCTACTGTAGGACTAGTTACAGCATTCCCCGATGGTGGATCCAAAGTGTCCATTATTGCCCAGGACCTCGTTCATCACATTCAAGTTGCTCCATGGAGTGAGGCACCATTAGCGGTAGTTGGAGGCAATACGGTTCATCCTTCGGGAGTGGCCAACTAGAAGTATCAGTCGAGAACATTAGTGCAACAGTCAATGTAGCAGTATTACGTGGGAACGCTGTTCCGCTAATCCTTGGAGAAGATTGGTTGGCTGCAACACACATGGAGCTACACGTAAAACCATCAGCACCAACCGAGCTTTACCATCCTGAGAAGAAAGTGACAGTCACATGCCAGGAAAAGCTTCTGCCCATCATGTCAAATGCAGTTTTACTCTACGAGTCCACTCTTGTCAGGATCAGCACAGGGCTCCAGACAAAGCCAATTCTTGAAGAACAGCTGCCAGCTTGGTCGGTTCTTCAACCTGTACCTACTCCTGATGTATCAGACGACCCGTCATAACCGGTTGCAAGTGAGCACTTCTGTCAGCCAAGCCAACTGCCCCACAGCCCAAATATTGGAAGCCAGCTCACTAATAAGCAAGACCAAGAGGTACAGAAAGCCCTAGAACAGCACGCAGACATGTTTGCCCGGAGTGAGCAAGATTTAGGGTTGTACACGGGTACGGATCATCAAATTGACCTTGTCCCGGGAAGCCAGCCGTACAGTCGCCAACCTTACCTATATACAGCTACAGACCGCAAGTTTCTGGAAGACCAGACAGCACAACTGTTGGAAAAGGGAATAATTATACCATTATCTAGCCCATTCCCTGTTGTAATTGTTTCACGAGAACACAAGAAAAGGTTGTGTGCAAACTACATCCCTTTGAACAAAATGACTGTCCCTGTAGTTCAGCCATTACCAAGAGCTGATGACATTATGGATGATGTCATGGGCTGAACACTTTTTGCCTTATTGGACCTCAATTGTGCTTACTGGCAGATTCGTCTAAGGCCAGAAGACCAAGAAAAGACTTCGTTCATTACACACCAGGGAACATTTCAGTGCACGCGCATGCCCTTTGGACTTCGAAATGCACCGGCGACGTTTCAAAGAGCCATAAACCAGATCCTTGGTAATCTGAACACACATCGTAAGAACAGTGGAGTCAGGGCCTACCTGGATGACATCCTGCTTTTTGCGCCAAGTTTCGAAGAATTCATGCTGCTGCTTAGCGAGGTGCTACACTGTCTGCGCAAATCTGAACTCAAGCTGTCATTGAGAAAGTGCTATTTTGGAGTCGAGTCCATCCGTTTCCTAGGCTACATCATATCAGGTGCCAGGAAAAAGCCGGATCCTGAGAAGGTTTCAGCGATTCTGCGCATCCCTTTACCACGCACGCCAAAGGATGTCGTGTCGTGGGTGCAGACCGCTAATCTCTACAGACGCTTTATCAAAGGATTCGCGGAGATCGCTCCACCGTTGCAGGACATTATCCGCAGTGGGAACTTTACTTGGACAGACGACTGTGAAGCCTCGTTTCAAGCTATTCGACATGCTCCCACATCACCCCCTGTGCTTGGGTAATTTGTCCCAGACCCCGACCGTAGTAGCTACTGATGCTTCTGCATGTGCGGTTGGAGCAGTTGTCTCTCAGACACAGCACAACCGAGAAGTTGTCATTGAATATGCAAGCAAGACCCTCACAGCTCCAGAGAAAAAAAATCACAGCAATGTGTGGGAGTGTATTGCTGTACACTGGGCTATTACATCCAAGTTGCGACACTACCTGATAAACCAAAAGTTTTGTTTGCTCACAGACAACTGGACAGTGTTATGTCTTACGTCAAACCTCAAGCCGTCACGTCGCTTCACTACCATGTTAGTCGACCTCCTCGAATTCGACTTCACCATCCAACATAGATTAGGCCGTCAGAATGTCGTAGCGGACATGTTGTCACGACTTTCATGTGCAGTTATGTCACCAGTTCATCACTTATCTGCAATGCAACAAGACGAGGACGAATGTCAAGCCTTACGCCAGAGACTTGCCGCAGACGACAGCGCACACGAGGACTTCATCTTGATCAACAATGTTCTTTATCGCCGCCTGTCCTCAAGCCACAATGTCCTCGTTGTACCTAAGCTCATGCGCCAAATGGTCCTGCAGACAATGCATGAGGCAAGTGGACACATGGACATTGTCTGAATACTCAACAAGACACAAGAACGATATTGGTGGCCAACTATGTCACCAAATGTACAAGAATATGTAAAGGCGTGCCATCAGTGCCAAGAAAATAATCGTCCCACCTCCAAGTCAGTAGGAAAAATGGGACTTATGCCATCCACAAAAGTGCCATTTCGCATTATTGCACTTGATCACGTGACCATGCCACAGACGTCGGACCGCCGATACATTTTGAACGTAATAGACTTCGCAACTCGTTATATCGTGCCAGCTGCAGTGTCTAACACTTCCACAAGAGAAGTCATCGTCCACCTGCACTCTGTTTTCTACACCTTCGGAGCACCCGATGATTGTTTAACTGACCACGGCAGTGCATTCGAATCGAAAGAGTTTCTTCTATTTATGAATCAGCATGGAGTACGTCTTCACCACTCAGTAGCATACAGAGCTGCCGGCAATGGATTAGTCAAACGTAGCAATGGCACACTTGTCACCGTTCTACGAAAAATTAGTGAGACCAACAGCAACTGGATCACAAAACTCCAGCAAGCAGCCTTTGCAAACAACACTACTTGGAATGCGAGTCCTCAACTATCGTCATTCGAGTTACTTCACGGCTATGCTCCAAAACTACCCTGTCAAAAGGTTCGCCACATTGACAATAGGTCACTTCAGGAAAGACTGTTAGAGCTCACAGAAAACTGTAGTCTGGTAACCAGTAATGCTGGTCAAGCCCAAGAGGACCACAAGGAAAGTTACGATCGTACTCATAGAGATAAAACATTTCAGCGTTACCAGCTAGTCTGTGTCCGCAGAGAAGAACCTGTTCCTGACGGAAACTCAAGTTAGCCCCTCGATTCAAGGGACTGTACCAAATCGTCTCTCAGAAAACTCCAACTATGTATGTTGTGACTCGTCTTTTGGACAATGGCCACAGAGCACAGTGAGTGTTCGAATGTTTACTGTTCTATTAGAAGACCAGTCACAGTGTGCAGAACGCAAAAGGAGTACGCGGAACCGGAAACATCTCGTGCGGCAACGGTTACTTCCAACGTATGTACGTTCTTTGATTAAGTGGTATAGAATGCCGTACTCAAAATACCATTAATCAGATTTGTACAACAACAGAAGATATGAAATGAATCTGCGGCACAGTTTGAGGTCCCAAATGAGCAATTCAAGATGACTCGAACACACACGGGCGACTAAAACAACTTACCGTGTACTTACGAAGAAAACGCGTTCCCGTGACAGAGCTGCTTTCAGTTCAACGAGAGCCGCAGCTGGGACATGAACACATTACCATACGTCGTTTCTACGATGGTGCTCACATTTTCACAATAAATTACTTTCAAAAAGCTAAATCATGCGGAGAGCAGCGCGAGAAACAAACCCAGTAAACCATAAATGTCCCTGGAATGACTGCAAGACATCCTTACCAGGATATGTGGACTACCTGTGGACGTCCACAATCCTCCCGATGATGTCAGAGTGGACATCCCATGGATGTTAAAACAAGCATCCATAGCATGTCACTGGGATCTGGTACCTTGTTGGGACATTTTTTTATGTTATGCTAGGTGTATATACTTTGAGCAATACCATGATGCAAATATGTGGTGAAACAACGTTTTCGCAAAAACACCACGATGGGCCACTGCTCGATACCTGCCGAGGCTCTCAGTACAGGAAAGTTCAAACTCAGGGAAAGTTTTTCTTGCAAGTGAATGGAAGAGACTCTGTTGACCATAGTTGAAATTCTAAACATTGTCTGTCCTGCCAATACTCAAGAAGCGTGCATACTCGGCAGAAAATTCATCGAGAAGCACGACCTCTACACCTATCCTTGCAAGTCAACAATGCTTGGGATCTGTAAAGTGTCACGCATGTCGGTGTTGCAGTCGTGGCCACTGTCAAGTGTTCAATTCAAATGCGTCAGACTACCTTTCGAGACTGCGCATGTCATTATTCCTTTGCACCATACTACATAGGATGTTCCGCATCAAGGTCAATTTCTCCTCATTTTAGGTGAATAGTCATTTCTTGCAGTATATGCAATATCAAAGTCAGTTTCTCTTCACTTGAATTTTGTAGACGAAAAGTCCTTTGCCATCGCGAAATTCCCAGACGAAGATGACTGCATTGGAATAATTCATGTCAACTGGCTTTGTGGCGGCGGCGTATGCATGTGGCCCCCGGAAAGAAACGCAACAAAGCTACGTGCTCTAATTGAAGAAGGGAGAATGCCAACTGAGAATTGGACGAGACAGAAATGCAAACCATTGGGACTCTTCTGTAAGCACTGAACTGAGCTTGACGTACACGTCTAATGCTTTCACTCATGTATTCTACATTAACATTTTTACAGGCACCTATGAACAGGCAAGGCGGAGGCTTCCCCTTGCAGAAGTCACTTCTGACCTTTCAACAGACCAAGACCTCGGACGCGGAAAGCGGAAGCGTGTCTTCAGAACCATTAGCAGCTCTGAAGATGAAGACTCTAGCCTTCTTCCCGATCCTCCTACTCCACCACTGTATATGACAAGTAAGGCGACCTGTTTTTCCTTCGTACGTTGTGGAATTTATGCACATACAAAAATCTGTACTTAGTGCATCTTATGTAACTGTGAAGTAATCGGATATTAAATCTCCACTGGGTGACACTAGAGGGGGGAGGTGCCTCCAAGTTGCATCTGATAATGTGCTCAACAGATCAGACTTGCAGTACATGAATTAATTGAGTTGTCCACAATCGAAGAAAAGATTATGGCTACAGGAGGTCTTCCATAGAATGAGGCACAGTGTGTGTCACCAAGAACTGTTTTTACATACTACAAGTCTCCTATGGGGAAATGAACAGACTCTAATTAGCAATGGTCATCGCAGCCCTGCCAAAACAAAAATTCAGCACAACGTCCAGCTGCAGTGATGTATCACAAACACCTCTGAAGGGCTACGGCAGAGGCACAGCACTCAACAATTTGGGCAGTGATGCAGACTGTGCTGGTAAGCTGTAGTCTGCTGCGTTTATTATGACTAATTACAGCATCTGCTTCTGTCGGATCGTTACATCATGTCATTACGGCTTTTGAGGTGTTTCATTATAATTCATTTGGGAATAGTCAACTAAATGGCTATCTGCCTTTTTCTGTTTTGTCTGATTGTGTCCATTTCCGATGGATGTCAGATGAGGAAGACGGCACAATGACATGCGGAATAATTCGTGGATCAGCGGCCACTGCTTCTTCACCCAGCAGTCAGCGGTGTTCAGTAACCACTGTACAAGGTATTTTCCGTCGACACGCTTATGCTTGCAACATGAAACGGTTGTACCGTATGAAAGTAAGACGTGTCCTTATTTCAGAGAGGTTTGGCGAGCAATGTTGGGCTGTCCAATGAGCAGTGCAGAAGTGACCACAAGTCTCCTCCTGTGCTTGTTTCAAGTGAGTGTGAATTGATGACATTGTAATATTTCCATAGATGATTTCTTTTTTTGTGTGTGAAGTTGCATTAAAGCACTGGTTATTTTATTATTACTTCATTGATCTTACCGTATGCCAGGAATAAGGTATGTTGTTCAGATAAGTAGGTAATTAAGGTTCATATTTCTATCAGCTCTAGTTTGAGGCATTAAATCCATCTTGCACTGATACAATTTAGATGCAGCTTGGACAGCTGCAAAATAATTGGTGGAATCGTTAAACAAACAAGGATATAATGAATAGTGCTACTGGTCTCTTTCTTTTTCCTCCTGCAAGGCCCGCTGTAGTCACAAGAACAAGAACACTTGCGCAGGAGCAAGAACTTAGAGCAGATAACGAGAGGATAGAGAGGTAGCAACCGAGCTGGTGGTATAGATCCATAACTTAAAATGTTTGTGCTGTTGAGTAAACTCTCAGCTGTGTTTGAGATATTGTCTATGTTCTCGTTTTTTTGTCCCCTAGTCTCGGGTTTTTAAGTTATGAATTTAGAGCAGATGTTCAGTTTCTGGGGAGTTTGATACAGCTGAAATGCAACTCTGTATTGTAAACATTGTGTAACATCAAGTTTGTAATTTAATTTTAATTAGGAAGTGCGGCGCACCACCGAGATGAAGACCACACAAACACACTACCAGGGGGTGCTGATGCTACAGGTAAAACAGCAATATAAAACACTGTTTTCGCTCATGTCCATGTAACACTGTGTATGTGTGTGTTTTCAGCTTTTCAGAAACGCGTGCTGTCGTTGCTCCACTTCATCAGGTATGAAATTCAAGACCATTCGGGCCTTCTAACGCGCATTCTGTCAAAGTTAGACAGCTACAAGGGTGAGGAGGAAGAGGAAAAGCTATTTGATGAACCCATCGACAGCCTAAGCGACTTTCTGGAGTTCGACAATGAGCTTCGGGTTGGAAAGCAAAAGCAGGTTCAAGTGGTTGGTACCATATCGTCCTTCATTACCAAGTCCTGGTCTGTTGTGTTAGGCTAAGAAATGTAGTGATAGTTTTTCATGAAGAAGACTGTGTTTCATTGGTAGTTTTTCGTCACCGATAAATTTTAAATGCCTAGGAAGCCTTTGCTCCAAAAGTATTCCATAAATGCTCGAATCTCTTACTATATAGTATGTAGTACGTGACGAGTGCTGAATTTTGTTAGATGACACCAAATTATAGACTCGACCTTCTATCTTGGGCTACTTGTAGTGAGCTTCAACATCCTCCTTAGAGTTGGATAACTGGCTAAAATGTCGTCAGAAGTACCAATGTCAAAATATTGTCCTGGTGCAGCATAGTGCTGTACAATTTCTACTGCGAGAAGGTTTCTCCAGTTAGGTTATCGACTAGACTCGTGTACACTTTGACTGGTGTGTCGAATTGGTCGTAAAATAGAAATTCGCTGCATCTGTTCATTGTTGCGTGAGCAGCATGTACCTTATGTCATTGTCACCTACAATGTGCATGTGTGCTGGTGATGAGATTTTTCACTTCGTTCACCACGCAGCGTACCTTCCTTGGAAAGTATGGAGGCCGTGACACTGCGGACCGAGTGGCACGGATTCTTTCATGTGTACTTACCGACAACTTGGCCACTGAGTTCAGCTGATGCGGAGCAATGGGCAAACAAGCCTTCAAGGACCTTGCCTTTGTTGACATACTATGCGGTAAGTTCTGGTTATTTGCAGGGTGTTTGCATTTGTTGACAACAGATCTGCTCCTGCATGTGTGTTCTATGGCTTGCGTGCACTTTTTGTGACATGATATACAACCCCTAAATACGTAGTATAACTTTATTATTGAACTTTTCGAAACTAGCTTGATGAGAAAGATTGACAATAGAGAGGTAAGGATCTTCAAATGCACCAGTCATTGCAATTATTTCCTGAAGCAAAGGCGAAAGTGTGTCTTTTGAGCGCGGAAAGTACAGGTATCATACTTTGAGCGCACATTCTGTGATACCCTGCAGCGAGATTTTAAATGGCAACTCGACAAAGCTTGTAATCTACTGTGTTGCCTGCACAGCTTGCACGAAACAGCACATACAGCACTGGATAGGTAGAAGAAATGTTGATTTTGCAAACAGTAACTCTTTTTTTTTTTTTCAGAATCTGTGACATCCTCATCAGCAAAGCACAAGGAGAATGCGACCTTCAGAGACGTTGAAGAAGCAGCAAAATCGTGGCTGCGCCACGCAAAGGAAAGGATGGACTGGAAGACAGAACGGGCAGCGAAAACGTCATCATAAGCGTCACCATAAGCTTTACCTGACAAGGTTCAGATGCAGCAGTATCTGTGTCATTTGCTGACTGCAGTTGTGATCTAATTGTTTGCACTTGCTTCACACAATTATTGCAAAAGACAACGCAAAGGTGATGTATGAGTACATTTCAAATGTTGTCATTGTTGTCATAATAAAGCGGGGTCTGAGGCCTCCCCTTCAGTCTTGGATTACACCGCTGTAGCACTGGGGGAGACGTCCTTTGTGGATAGTGTGGGAAGTCCCTTCCGAATGCATGTGCCTTGAATTTGTCTGTTCCCCACCTGCGTTCAAGAGCTACTGTCCTAGCATTATCAAAGACAAAGGTCATATCAGTAACTTTCTGCTTAAATTTGTAATGCTCTAGTTTCCGCTGTACAACATGTACTACAGGGGACATTAAAAACTCTGACAGATTGGAAGAACATAAGCAGAATATTATGAGGCCTCGGACGGATAATTGTTGTATGCGGCTGTTAGATTACTGAAAGGATGGGAACAACGTGTTTGTCTTTGGTATTCCTCGGACACTAGCTCTTGCAAACAGGTGGCGAACAAAAAAAATGTCTAATGATAAGGCATGTACATTCTGAAGCTACTTCCCACAATAGCAACAAATGGCCGCTCCCCAATTGCAACAGGAGTGTGATCCAACATTGTAAGTATACCCCAGACCATGCTCTGCTGTGACAACTGTCGCACCACATTCCAAGCCTCCCCCCGCGACGAAATGTCCCATTCACTATCATGAAAGCGAATCGTCGTTCTTAGAGCAATTGAAACATCACGTATTCGCATGATCTCTTGCTGTTGTTGTGCGCGTAGCGGTGCAGATTTCATGACGATATCTCTCGACCTCTGTTCCGTTTTCAGTTGCATTGCAGTTGGTTGATACGGTTACCTCTCACATATGGTGCTACACAAGGTGTTTTAGATAAATTATGCATTTGTCTAGTCAGACATATATAGTTGCAAAAGTGTTATAATCAGTCATTTGATAAGTCTCATGCTAGCTCGGGCAGTGAGACACCTACATGCGCATGCCTATACTTCCCTTCAAAGAAACTGTTTATTAGTATGCTTCCGTGGTTGAGGCACACCAGTGCTTCATTTTTTGTTGCTGTTTTTACTCTGCACAATATATACAGTGCGGTGAAGCCTTGGGTTGTAATTTTTGAGTGAATATATATTCTCTCTCATATTCAGACTCAACATTTTTCATGGAGTGTCTACTCAGGAGTCAGCTCTCTAGTCAGAAGGTTTTGCAAAGTGTGAAGGACTTGTGTATTTGTAAAGAGGAGTTGTGTTTTTTTTTTGGTTTTTTTTTGCATTTGTAAGGTTGCCCTTTGTTGCTCCTGTCATCGGGCTTCCGAAACTTGTGATATCTAGCATGAAGAAACATGCTCACTCTACTTTTTAGATCCTCCATATGTGTATTTATGTATATGTAGCTCTTTTTTTTATTCTAAGCAACGGCAGTGTGTCACTTTTAAAGGTGGCCTTAGTCTTGTCATTTTTATATCAACCTGCAATTGCTGTGTACGTAGCTACGCATTTGGGGCTGCGAAACTCAGTCAGAATCATCTGATCAGTTATGAGCTCAGCTGTATGCTACGATCACAACTAAAGGTCAACATGGTGTATCGTTGAGCTTCATCATGCCGCATATAACATCACACCTGGGACAAAAGATCCACAAAATAACCCAGGCTCGGCCACAAGTGTGTTGTTATCTGGTGAGTTAAATATGTGGCATGAACGACTTCAGCGATACGCCATATCGACATCACGTGGATTCTTAGTCCACGGCTGAGCTCACGCCTTATCAGATTATTGTAATCGTGTGTTCTGTGGTCTGAAATGGCTAGCCATGGCCATGTGTGGTAGCTTTTATAGCAAAGCTCATCTGTATTCATGTGCAATAGACGAAACATTGTCAGACAGAATGTCGGGCGGAACATGTATGAGACAAATAAATATTTTTGGTATTTTATATCTGTACATATTGCATATTGGCTCATTATTTCATTTCCGCATCATCAGCATTGAGGTAGAGTATCGCCCCCGGCAATGAAACTCCCCGGTCATCATCCCGTAGTAAAGTTGTTTTATTTCAAGGTTTAGCTGCACGAAAGTATCACCACAGCAGCTAGTTAAATCAGATTTGGAAGACCGAAGGGTGGACCCCAACAGCCCCACATTAATCAAAACTGGATGTCCGGTGGCAGTCCTGGGGATTTAGTGGGATTTCTCATCTGGAGTTCCTCGGGACGTCCCAAACAAATCACAGATAGCTCCCAGGGAGATCCTGAATATCCCATGTTGGATGCCCTGTGACATCAGCAGGACGTCACTGTGTTGTCTGGGTTATCAAGACGTTTATGGGCTCTGGGATAGGGGCAATAGATACTTTTAGCTTTCATGATGCAATTGTAGGATGCCTAGCAGCTCTGCATGCCATCTTTCTTGCATGATACTCAAACAACAGAGTAAGAGAGGGGTTAGTGTCGCAGTAGGTGTCTTTCTCAAGTTTACATGACCTTCTTATCTGTTTTTATCACAGCAACAAACGTAAGCATCTACCCTATTCCTCGTAGCATAACGAGCAGTTCATGTTGTACTCCATGCATGCTTCTTACTACAGTGTACAGCGAACCCTCTTTTGGTCTAACACCTGATAAGAACAAATATATGCTTAATCCAAACACTGCTATGTACCGTGCACCATAACTGTATTGCAAAGTGCACAGAGTAAATCTGATTACTGCTTAAGACATACAGGCCTCTCTGGGTAGTGAGTGTTTGACTTATACCACACTTAAATACTGCAACTTCCTTTTCCAGCTGGAAGCTTTCTCAGCTGCTTTCCTAGGCCAGCTTTTGCTGACAGCTACCGAAACTGTGAGCTGTTTGCGTGACCACACCCCAGTGTTGAAACCGCTGTGCGATTTGTGCCACTGTGAACCATCATTATTGACCAACGCAACCCTTCGCCAAAACATTATCATTTTCAACGACTTCGTGTCAACTGGAATGATTGCAGGCAGATTGCACAGGGGAACGAACTGTAATGTCAACTACATGCTGCATAGATTTGGCCTAATAAGTAATGGACAAATGAAAATAGAAAAGCCAGTGACAGCAAGTTCCACGTCACATGCAGTGAACGAAACTGACACGTACGTTCATGGCACGAGTTCAACTTATTGGGAAGCTGCTTATTAGGAAGGGGCTGTTGTGTCGTCCTAAGCGCAGCTAAACAGAACAAAAGGCATAACAGAATATTTTTGGCGTGGTAAGTTTCAAAGTCTTTCTCCTCGTTCAGCTGCAAACGTCCCGTTTGAGATTGCAAAGTTGGTCAGAAAAGGTCATGATACTATTTTGGCATAGCGCATCGAATGAATACCGGAAAAGCAAATCTCATGTCCGCTGAAATCCAAAGTGCAAAGCAGAATTACCAAGTTAGAAGGCTGAAATGCATGGCACGACACTAACAAACTTGCTTTGGAATATTCACAAGCAGCCATCTTCTGGGGCTAAGTAAAATATATTCGTTGGTTTGCATGATACAGCATTTTGGTCTCTTCAGTTCTACTTCACCCATGACGCTACATGATTCTTTTTTTTCTGACAAGCTGCAGAACGATGGGGTTCCTAACAAGTGCGGCAGATGACATGCAATAATGCTGTGCTGCAGTTCGCTGTTGCATCACTCATAACCGCAAGGATTCATTATGCGTTGCAGGATGAAGTAGCTTAGTATTTAGCTTTAGAGCGTCAGTGTGGACTTGAGGTCATGCACGGCCAACTTGAGGGGGTCCTCCGCTTGCTAGAAGTTTTTATTGCATATGAGGATTCTGCAGCAAATGCGCGCTAGAACGTGCTATTCTCGTGCCAGCCACTTTCCACACATCTCTCTCTCTCTCTTTCTCTTTTCCACATTCATTATCAAATATCTTTCTGTTAAGCTTTCATGGGCTACTATGCTGAAAATGTCATCACATCACAACCACCAATCAGTAAGTGTTACTGACGATAATTCCCCAAGTTCGCACACAGTTCCCGGTTCTGATATCGAAATTATGTGTTAAGCCTTGGCAGGAGGCATCCACCGACCTTCAGCAAGCATAAGTCAACCTTCTCACGTGCACGATTGCTCTACTTCAAAGGAGGTGCCACCTCATCCTGCGCTATTGATGAACACGCAATTACAGAGGGCGCCAGCAGAACTTACTAGTACGTTGTGGGTTACTTTAGAGAAGTGTGCTGAATAAGTATGTAACTCCTGTTGCAAATAGGTAGTGCTCATGGGGAGGCACAGCAAGCACCATATAATGAGGACATTGGTACTTAATGCATAGGGGACATTGTCCTCAAAACCATATTAATATTGGTAACGTCTGCAGAGGTCGGAACCGAGGATGATCATCAGCAAGCACACCAGCACCCTGACTTGCCTGACCTCAGCAGAGCTCCTCCGAGACGTGTAAGATTGCTGCACTGTCCAAAGTATAATTTTGTCACATCCGTCTGGGCGAGGTATAATGCACACCTAAGGTGCCATAATGAGAGGAGTGGAACTTTTATGTGTTTCTCCTGTGGAACACCTTTTCGGTCCAGGGATAACTTGAGGTGGCATGTCTGTCAGGTTGCCCCCCCCCCCCCCACACAGAATCCACCAGTTGCAGAAAGCTGTGACACATATGAATTGGACTCATCAAACGGACCCATCAGGCGGAAATTTTATGAGAAGTGTAAGATTGATGTTCCTCATGAGAAGGTCACGCTTAGTTCAGGAGGTAGTGCATGTTACATTCCTCTGAAGAGAGAAACTCATTGAGAATCTCCTGCAACAGCCATACTTCCGTTGTCATTTCAAGACACCAGCTGTCCAATCCAGCGACGGAATTTTGAGGGACTTTCCCGATTGCCTCCGATATAGGTCACATCCTCTATTTCAGCAGAACTTGCCGAGCGTCATAAAAATTAAGCTACATGCAGACGAAATTGGGCTTGCAAATGCTCTCGGTATGAAAAGGGGAAGGAAGGGCAAGTTGCTTATGTTTTATGCCTCTTTTATCAACATTCCACCCTCAGATCGATCAAAGCTGTCCAACATTTTTCTGCTTGGTGTAGGTCAGTCTAAGGACTTAAAAAGCATGCAGGCGAAGACAGAGTGGCTGCGAGACTTTCTTCCTACTTTCAATGAGCTTAGTGACGAAGGCATAACTTTCATGTGTGGTAGTAAGGTAGAGCATTTCAAGGGTGGCCTGCTAGGATTTGCAGGGGATTCATTGGCTGCCCATTCCATGGCGGGATTTAAAGAATCTTTTGGTCCAAACGCTAGGATGCCTTGCCGTACATGCTGCGAGAAGTCTGCACAGTTTCCCAACTGCTCTCACCACGATGGCTGCTTGCTAAGGAATGATGAACAAGTAAAAGAGCAGGCTAAGCAGATTGACTCTGCACCCACTATTGCAGAAAAGGTCGTGCTCTCCATCCAGCATGGCATGAAAGGTAGTTGCGTGCTTTCCTCGTTCACACATTTTTCTCTCACTCATGATGTCTTCTACGATCCGATGCACATTATCCTGGAAGGCATAATCCCAAAAGAAGTGAAACTGTTTCTGAATGCTGCAGTCCATGAGCAGAAATGGCTGTCAAGGAAACAGCTGAACGACTCGATAAAGAAATTTTCTTTTGGACAGTCTGTGAACAAGAGTGACATCCCCGGACTGTTTGAATCGGACTTCGCTCGTGTTTCTTCTGCAAGTGCCTCTCTGATTTTGGTACAACACTTGCCGCTGATAATTGAGGCGTACTTGCCTGCAGAGGGACACCCTAATTTAACGTGCCTTGCACTTCTCTCTAAAATTACACAGCTTGCGTTGTCACCTATTTTGAGTTCCGAAGATATCTCCACCTTAGGAGACCTTGTGGCAGAGCATCATGAGCTCTGTATTGAATGTTATGGACGTGAAAGTTGCATACCTAAAATGCACATGCTAGTGCACCTCGTCGAGCAGGTACGCCAGCATGGTCCTGCAAGGCACCATTGGACCATGCGTTTTGAGGGAAAAATTGCTGTTCCAAAAGGAAAGAAGTTGTTCAACTATACCAATGGTCCATTCTCAGTAGCTGAGTACATGCAGCTGAACACCTCCTATCTTTTATGGCATGCTGATGGTGAAACAATAAGTCCCTGTAACGTTCAGACACACACACAAGGGGTACTAGTGTACCTAGATGACCTGTTTGTTTCTGCCAGTGTCGTTAACCCTGATGCTGGCAACATAGCTACGAGTTACCTGTCTATAATTTTCTATAATGTTACTTTGAGAATCGGAGACATTGTGGTGACTAAAGGTCTCAGTGGAAGCACATTCAGCTTTGTAAAGATAACTAAGATCATTCACTATCTAGAGAAATGGTACTTGCTTTGTGGTGTTATGTACAGGGCAAAGAACCATGCACGCTTCAGTGGGTTTCTTTTGAAGCCAGCTGCTAATAGTGTAATCATCACAGAGAGCGATTTTTGGTATCCATGGCCTCTGATGTGTTACAACCGAGATGGAGGAACTTTGTGTACTCCTAGATGTGGAAACTTTTGATAATGTGTCATGTGTGGAACAATTTCTCTTATCCCATCTAAGACGACGATTTTTATTGTGATGCCATTTTAACCCACATAGTACATGTTCAGTAATGCTGGAGCAGAATAAACTGATAGAAAGTTCAGTAAGTTAATTTACCTCATGTGTGTTCTTTACTTAACAAAGTGCGAAACGAAAAATAGTAGAGGTGTGCGAGCATTTGAAATTTTGAATATTTTCCGAATATTGTTGATATTCGATCTCTGTTCGTATTCGAGAAATTAAAATATTCAAAAATTTCGAATAATGTGGCGAGGCCGCTGGAATTCCCGCTATAAAATGAGCAGAATTTGAGGTATTGTGATGAATTTTGTGGGAGTGTCCTGTCCTTGCGTTTCCCCGACAACGTTCTGTTATAATTTGTTCCGCAGATATCACCTTGCATTTGTCTGCTAGTGTTACGTTTTTTGGGTAATGACAACGGCACTGTTAGTTTTGAGGGAAAATATAGTCAGTGTGAGGTTCCCTGCGGGCTGCACTGTCGTCACTGTTCGACTTACATCTGCGGCTCTTAGGGCCCCTCCATAACATCGGAAACAGTATTACGAGTTATTAAGTGTTGCTGGCATCCTGGTGAGTTGCATGTACTTTTGAAAAGCCACTTCGTTGGCGCCTATAGTAGAAGTAACGGAACGGGTGAAACTCCACTGATCACTGTGTAGCCTAAAAACGTATATCCCCCCCCCCAAGAAAAAAAAAAGAGAAAGGAATCTAGAGGTCACGGGAACTCGTCCGTAAATTTTTTCTGCAAACGCAGCAGTGCTATTAGGAACTACCAGCAGTGAGTGGTGCGGATGAATGCAGTCTGTGAATTACAGGCACTTTTTCAGACCGTATGACCAAAATTCAGAGACGCTGTCTGAAACCTGATGCTCCGCACTGCAGGGGTGCCTTGCAAAATAAGCAACATGAAGGAGGAACGTTCAATAAAGGGACAGTCCGGACCCGGACAGGCATTCAGATTATGCTTGTAAAGATCGCACTCCGCACGTACATACTGTATGTTGAACGGCAAGTCCTAACGGCAAAGTGAAGTCCGCCTCTCCCATACAAACATTCCACAGAGCCCCTCCCGAAATTTTTTCCTGGCTATGCCACTGCAGAAAAGAAGTGAAAAGACAGGAAGAAAGAAAAAGAAAGAGAAAAGCTGAGTAAATGTGACAGCTGCGCTTGGTCCAACGATAGCATGTTGATAATAGTGCGGGTTTTTGGTTGCCCTCTCAGCCTTCCAAAAAGTCGTTCCATACAGCTGTAAGGGGGTTGATGTGTTCTCTTCCAAGGCATTCCTACAGTGAAGGGAAGCCAGCTTTTAGAAGTGTTGTCCCCAAATTATGCTTGTATGTGCGAGATTTGTTGGGAGCTATTCATGAAACACACTAGTATTTCCTCTCGCTCATGAGCATGTGTTGCATCATATGCTTGCTCAGGCTACACATGATAATAAGTTTCATTGCATATAGTTTTTCTCCTTGTAGAAATACCAAGAAAAGTGGAATGGCGGCTTGCCCCGGTTTTCAATCTCTGTCTCACCATTGCTCAGTGGGGAACCCCTGGACGGCAAGGTGCAGGCTAGGCTGTCATTGCAGCTCAAAGATGAAATTTTATCATATTTGCAGTATGTAACGTACATACACATCTGTGTGACCCTACACTATACTAAAGCGCTCATTGCTTTCTTTTGCTTTAGTCAGCATGACCTGATAACACAGCAGGATTCTGCGCAGCGGCGTTGGATATATGCGTCTCTTGGGAATGCCTTGGCTGAACGTTATCCGCAACTCATGTGGGACAAGGCGAGGGCTGGCACAAAGAGAGGCCAAGCAATGCCAAGAAATGTGTGGGCAAGGTGTTTCAAAGCAAACATACCCAAGTGCAGTCGTTAGCAACTCCAAACCAAGGCAACTAACCAAACCAAACAGCAATCCAATGCCAACCATTCATAATGCATCTAGCATTCTTAGGCCATCTCGGCTATTGAGTTCCAGAGCGTGTTCATACAGCGTCTCAGCACTATGAGGAAAATGAGGAGACGGGTTGCAGCAGCCTCAGCTTTACAAGCTACTGTGGAAGTGACACCCGCTGTGGAAGATCTTACTCCAGACGACGCACTCCGGGAACTCCAGGTAACTGAAATGTTCTGATCTACAGTGAGAATACATTCTTCACAAAGACAGCGCTGCTGTGTAACATAGGCTGCCCACATGAGCATCAGTGATCTTTCTTTACCAGTTTTGCTCATATCACTTCCGTGCTGTGCTTGCTTTTTAATCCGTCCCCCAAGTTCTTGTGGTTGCTTGCAGAGGCAGCGGAATGGCAAGCGAATTATGTTTTTGCATATAAAAGGCGGCGAAAGTTTAATGGTCGACATTAAGCACCTGCCGATTAACTAATTAAGTAAAATTCGATAATTAACTTTTTAATTAGCAGTTTTCGAAAAATGTAAGATAGCACAATTGTTGCCCGGCCTCAGAAACCCCATATCGTTGACTAATTATAACAATAAACGCATGCACACTCCGGTACGGGCCAATGTAAACCGCATGCAAATTATCCAAAATGAACCGAAAGTGTGCTTCTGAGAGTAACGAAGCTATGAAACATGATAGAAAAGTGGCTTATCTGACTGTCTCGTGGGCGCCAGGTCCAATGGCTTTAATGGTTTCTCCCTCTCAACGCCACTGTTCGAAGCATCTTCTCTCTTTCCTTCCGAATTTGCATGTGGTTTGCGTTGACCCTTACCGGAGCGTGCGCACATTTTTTGTGATTTTTAGAGAACGATATGGGGGTTTCTGAGGCCAGGCTACAATTCTGCTATCTCTGATTTTTCAAACCACCGCTAATTAAAAAGTTATGAAAAATTATTGATTTTTGGTTAATTATTTAATCGGCAGCTGCTTACGCTGTTGACCATCAAACTTCTGCTGCTCTGTGTAGGTGATACTCAAAAGCAGAATTAGCTTGCCGTTTTTACATTTTGAGGACACACTGCAGAGTGCTGTGAAAGAGTGTGTTGCTCAGATATAACAACAAAAATTCTAATAATATTCACTCGGTGCTTTCACAGGTACATAGTTAATGCATTTGTGAAATGGACTTACACAAGTCAGGACAAGTCAATGGACTTACTCAATAGTGCAAAGAACGTGTTTCAAAACCTGCGGAAGTTTGCCTGCTTTTCCTATAAATGCAGATGAATTGTTGCACTCCTGTACAGTGTCCAATATGAACTGTGTGGCCTGTGCATGCTACGTTTGACCATGCTGTGCTATGTTACAGAAAACATGACTATATAAAATGCATGGATTGCAGGCAATTGAGGAAGGACAAGGAGACTCTGAATATCCCACAAATTAAGGAGCTTCTTTCCGCTGCCTTTAGACAACGTGAAAATAAACCTCTGGATTTTCTGCCAGTCTATTTTCTACGTGTAAGTCTGCCTTCAACATCCTTCAATGCTCCGGGCAACTTCATAGCCAGCTGTGCTCTCGACATGATGTACAGGTATACTGGTACCATTTCTCCCCTTACTGACACCTGACCTGTACATGACTACGTATTGCTTAACAGGCTGTGTAGCAACACAGAAAAGCAGAGAGCTGTTACAAAGTGGCAGAGATTAGCACACATATAGTCTAATGTCACTGATATAAGGGTTTGGCACGGTATCTTGCGGAATCGCGTTTTTTTTCGGGTGGGGGGTGAGGAGGTTTTATGGGAAACAGACAGGCTTTTATCGTGTTGTGCATAATTTCTAGCACGTGGGAATAAATGAATGTTCGTTTATTCATTAAAATAGCGGATAATTTGTTGCAGTTTTCTAAAGTCGATCAGATTTTTCGAAGATTTTATGAATGCATTCGTGATCGTTCGGTTTCTAAAGTGTGCCTCACTCCGTACATGCAAGCAAGTATTAGGGGAAATCCCACTTTACAGGAGTGTTTGCGGCCTGCCAACTTGTAGTTTGCATCCACTGGTCCAGCTGTGTTTCTTTTTTTCTGGTTTTCTCCCTGTATATTGTCCAGCTGTGGTTTAGTTTGCATTTACTTGAATTTGTCCTCAGTTCTTAGAGGCTGCACTAAGCTGAGCAGTTTAAGTTCTGTGATGAACACTGCTTTAGGTAAGGAAGGTTCATGTAATAGAGGTCTGTGGTTGTGACTTGTGTTTCAGCTGAGTAACAATAATAGAAGGAAGTAACCTGTGCCATCCTACTCTACACAGCCCTTTTCGACACCATTTCTTGTGGATGGTGTCCACATGAGAAGCTTTCCATTTGAAGAGCACTGGGGCCATATTAGTGGCTTTAGTGTCCCCGTGGAGTAAGGGCATATAAGTGGCAAAATACGCCATTGCACCATGTAGACATGATGCATTTATTCGCTATGCGATTCAATATTCAAAGTCAAATATTAGCATTATTCAAAATGGATTCGTATTCAACATTTTGACTATTTGCACACCCCTACTTAATAGGAAACAATTTTATTTCTCTTTTAGGTAATGCATGAGGCTGAGCTACGCTTCGGACGACAGCATTCAGAGATGAACGGAACCTTGTCAAGCCTCCTTCGCAGCTTTGAGAAGTACTGCAAAGTTACTTCAGCAACTATTTGGGACATTGAAAACTACCTCAAGTCACGAACAGTGAAGCAAAATGCTCTGATGCTTGTAAGAAAGCATTTTGCTAAATCTGCATGTGATGTTTATTTGTAAGTGTATACCTTGGGTTACATTTTAGGAAGAGACACACGAAGAAATCCCAAAAGTGCCAGGAACGACCGTTTTCCTTGGAGAGGGCACCAAAGTGATTGTGTCCCCAGCACACAATGGAGTACAGAAAGTGACCCTTCACCGTTTCGTAGAGCAGGGTGAAGCCCTAATGGTTATTGGGTTCAATCCCAACAGGTCAGGCCCTGTCTATACAATATTCGAAGTCACTGAAATTAATTACGAAACATTAAAAAAAATGCTGCTTTGCCACTCCCTCTCTCCAGTGGGAAAGGTCCACTGCCAAACAAGCAATGGATGACAAGGTACAAGGTCACAGTTTCTTCGCATTTTTGTTTTTGTGAGAGGGCAACAAATCCAGTCGCTACCAGCAGATTAACCGAGCGTGATGCTATCACTATTTCGTCGCTATGTTGTTGGCAAAAATTTTCCGCGGTAGAATTGGAGTGGCCATGTAACAGTTGTTCTTTATTTTTGATAAATAATTTCAGTGGGTTTGAGCATGCTATGGACGTGCTTTGTGGCGAACGTATGTGCTTTCTGCCTTTACGAAGATAAAGTGAGGTTCACTAGCAGATTCTTAGAGTTCACTTCAAGAAACTAGGTTTTGCGCAACAAAAATTCATCCGAGTTGCATCAAATGATGGCAAAAGTTGTCTCAGTTACACATTGACCGTGTACCATTATGGCATTTTTTTGTTAGAATTTGTCGACAGGTTACTGGGGACACCTTGCATGCCAGCGAAAAGTAAGCTAGTCATAAGTCACTTATCATGTCATCCTTGTCACTTACATGTTGCTGGTTTTAATGTTGTGAACCTTCCGTCGAGCACCCTCGATATCACGTTTGTTGTTTTAAGCTGTGGCATGTAACCTTGTTTTGTCCTCACTTTTCCATGGGGCAAAAAACAAAGTTTAAAAAGTATGTGTTTGCTGAGGAAGGAAGGATGGGAGTCTTTTGGGAAAACTTCATGTAATATTGTGTGTTGTGCATTTTGTATCATACAACTCATACAATTATAAGCTATAGTCACAAGTCATTTAATGTGTTTTAATCAAAACGGTTATGTCGGTCGTTTGCTAGTTGCTTTCAACAAATGTACTTGCCCTTCTACTTTCATTAATAAAATGTGTTGGAGAACAATGCTAAAGCTCACTTACATATATCCTAGTCGCTGCCGTCCGTCGAGCACGACAATATACCTGTACCATGCAACTCCGTGTCTTGACAATTCTGATGCTCCTTCTGTACTTGGTTCACAGTCACACATCCACCCTCCCACGTTCCTATATGTTTGTTCCTGTGCTATGTCATTTTTGTGCGGAAGTGTACGGCACACATTACCGCAAAACTGCTTGTCCTCTTGGAGCCCAACATGTAACGTTGATCCACCTGTACAAGCCTACGATACGGTGCATTCCACCCACGCCTACGAAGCCTCTGACAGGACAGCCATGCATTTTGAGAACCCTTCCTGGTGTTACAGATGGGTTCAAGCAAGATGTTTTCAAGTGATCATCAGCCATGATTGTAGGTCCAATTTTGAGCCGCCTTTCTGTACTGTTTGCTTATATGGCGTTATTCAATCGCAGAAAAAAACGGGCGTGATGCCAGCCTTTCGGGGCGGAAGCATGGAGCAGCTCCTGAAGCTTGCGGTGGCATTGCGCATAATGAAGCTTGGAGAGTGAGCCAGTTGTATTTGTTATACCAAGGTCAAGCCTCGATGGGAATGTTATACCGACAGATCCGTCTGCCTACTATGTCCTCGGTATACATTTGTACGTCGTGACAAGAGCAGCATTTGTCATAGAGAAAGTACAATGTACGGAGCCAAATATTTGCAGGACTTCGTTCATGCATAAAGTAAAGTGTAAAAATATGCCCGTGTCTAGATCAGCGTTAACATAATTTGTGTGAACACCAGTAGCAATGCAAAAGAATAAGAGAAGAATAATGAGAGCATACAGTGGCTGTGAGGAGTGCTTAAGAAGGAAATACCGAATGAATGCCAGTGACACAGTGTGATTCCGTCTCTGTTCTGTATTTGCATGTCCGAAATGTTCTGGTCATGTTATGGCTGTGACAAACTTCCTGCTCACCTGGATCCTTTTAATCAATAAAAGTGTAACTATCCGCGAACATTACTTTATTTGATGCCCGTTCCGTCATAACTCATTCATGCCGCGTTATGCTTTGAGGGCGGTACGCAAAAGGTCGTCGCCTTCCGAGAGAGGATGAGGAGGGCAGAGGAGGCGGTAGTAACCGCGACGAGCGTAGACGAGGAAGACGAAACCGCATGCGATTCAGGCTAACCCAATTTCTCCATACTGCATGATGAAAAACAACAACGACGAAGCGATGAACAAGTTCGCACGACTTAATGAAAGGCGATCATGCACGCGCATTGGCCCTGACGTGAGTTTCTGAGGACCACGTGGTTTCGGTATCGCGACAGTGTTTGAACTTTTTCCACTAGGGCACTTGGTTTTGGAGGCCATTAAGAAATTAAGTGAAGTAGAAAAGTCATGTCATGGATATCTTTTCAGCGATAGCATATAAAAGTAAACGGGCTTTCGTGCGTATACATGCTTTGTGCACCTATGTGGTACTGCTGACGTGTCGGGTGATTCGAAATCTTTTTTCATGGCCTGTGAGATTCGTATAATCGAGATCCTGCTTTCGCAGCTGTTCTTTTTTTCCAATGAAACGGTTTCGCGTGATATGCAGTCTTTATTGGCCGACATATTGGAACATCTTGTGTGCTATTGTTGGCATGATCTGCAGCAGTATATTGATAATGGTAATTATTCAATGACTTCAGCTAACATTTACATTCTTGCTTCCAGGTAAACCTGTCACGCAGATGCCCTACCCTTGGTATGGTTGGTATGCAAGATAGTACCGAAACAATCCACCTGGAGCATTATTTTCCAATTGCCAGTGGCATTACTATCATACTACACCACACACTGCATGTCTAAGGTGCGTGCATCAAACTTATTCTCTAGGTACAGGCGAGCTTGTACGCAATTACAACGTGAAACAATTGGCACAGAGATCGTAAAGGCATGCCTTTTCCTCCGCGCCTCGGGTTTCATGTTGTTATCGTCACATTTAGAAATACTGTGTCATATCATAAACCACTAGGAGAAATGGCAGTTTGCAAAACTGGAGAAGGCTGTCATTGGAACGGGGGACATGTTCTACGGCGAAATTTTTTATAGTGTGTGCTGTACCACGTAATGCGTTCCAGGCCCACCACAGTATGATAACTATCTGAATACAGAATTGCTCAAAAAAGGAACGTGTGCGTTTCTTGTACTAACTTCCCCTGATGCAAAGTCGTAGAAATTTTTTTTCAGACAATGGGGAGGGAGAGCCCTATCGAAAAAACCATCAGACAAGTTTCTGATGGTACATCAGTGACCGTAATTTGGGACCAGTCAGACCATCAAGCTTGACATTCCATCAAATTTCTGATGTGGTGATGGTTTGATGGTTTCATCAGAATCCTGTTGGCGTGATGGTCCATTGAAATTCTGATGGTTTGATGGTCATGGATTTGCGGCTGCACCAGATATCCTGGTGATTAATCCAGCAAGCATAATGACACAAGAAGACAGAATGCAGTTCATTGAGGGAATGAAAATTTTTATCTTGCAATGGAAAGTTTGTAGTATAAAATACATATCGTACACTGCACGTCCTGCACGTACTGCACTGCAGTAAAAGGTTATCGTACACATGAACATACATACATATTTGTGTAGTACATATTAGTGACGACGCAAGTCGCTCATCTTTTGAGACAAGTATTTTCTGACCGATTTTGCTCTTTTCTCCACCTCTTTGGGGTCAACCACGCCAGCTTTCTCAAGGTAGTATCTGAAAGAACCTCAATAGCATACAAATTATGTATTAAAAAGTTATAGTACCATCACAGCTCAAATTCACTGAAGAAGGCACTCTGCAGGCCATAACTGGGATAATCAAAATATTTAAAGTAACAGAAAGCAAGAGGTAGAAACATTAGCAAAATACAGTGGTGTTAAAAACACTGGTTTTAAAGGGACTATCACAAAACATGTACAATGAACAAAACAACATGAACAACAATGAACAAACAAAACATGGACAAAAGGTGTGTATGAGACAGACACTGTAATGTTCCCCATGGTTTCATCATCACCTTCGCCAAGTTTCTCTTCCGAAAACTGCGAAAGCCACAGCATACTAAATGAAAAGTCCTCGGTAAATATGCCAACTTTCGCTTACTAGTGTGATTGCTGACGTGGCTATATTCCGTGGAACACTGTGCTACGCCTCTGTCTGTACAAACACGTACGATTCTAACCAGAAAGAGCATTTCATGAGCCGATCTCAGACCTCTCCGCGACCTGGACGCCATCCATCACTCCCACCTGGCAGTCGGATGCCTAGGTATCTCTCTGCTACTTCCATGACTGACCTTGTCCGCGTCAAAGGGCGCTTACTGATTGACCGTGTCCAAGTGACGTTTGTTGAGAGGGAATTCCAGAATGCTCTCAACGTCCGTCATCTGCTCTTGGCATGCATTACGTCAAATTGCACACAAAGAACGTCAGTAATCTGTGTAGGATTTTCGGTGCCATTGTCAGTGATGAACGAGGAGTAAAATGGCACTATAGTTTCGGAGACGACCGCGACGGATGCGAGCAACTGGAGTCTACAGTACAGCACAAATTCAAAAACAAAAAAATCATATCATTGATACACAGGAATAAATTATGTAAAATTCAAATAATTCCTGGAGAACAGGTGTCATATGCGAGTCTGTAGTGGTGTTAGTTAGGTTGGAAAGCGCTAGTATTTTGTTGGCTTGGACCCTGCCTTCATGACTGCCTGAGTACACTGATCCAGAGACAAATTGTGGTTGCATGCATTGACACGGGATAACTGACACTTACGCAATATATGTTGGTCGTTTTTTACCTGCAGCAGCCTTGCTGCTCATGAAAATTAACATGAACAAAGATATAATACTGTGTGCCCCATGTAAGTCCCCGGCTGAATTTTTCGCATACACGTGGCGCTATCGACTAAGATCTCTTTTGTAAGATATCTGGCGCGATTGGAACAGTGTGCAGCTGTATACACCATTAACTAAATACAAATCCTGAGTTTTGAATTTTACTTCACACACTTTTAGAAGCTCTATTTGATGTATTGGGGACTCAAACGAAGCACATTCCAGGCAAAAACCCACTTCAACAGTTAGACTATATCATTTCCTAGTTTGCGCTTTGCATATTTCTTTCACTTACTCACACTTACACTGGCATATTAATGCACTCAGTCGCTCAACTATCTCTTCTAGATTATGTGTCATCCACTTGGTTCGCAAGTGGGGGTGCAAGCACTTGTAGTCATCATGATCTAGGGCATCCCTACCCCAGTGATACAACGTGCACGCCCTGCCAGCCAAGTTAACAAAGAGACGAGGCGGTGAAAGGCGACTTGTGACTGTCCTTGGTCTCCCAGCACCCTAGCGTGTGAACGATAGTTGTGCGAAAGATCGCATTATTACATTACTCCGCGCAAGAAATACCTAAACCAAAGCAAACTAATTACTTGAATATATCACCATGTGTAGAAGCGGCCTTTTTCCTATAGGTTCTGATATGTAAAATAGAAGTTGCGAAAAAGTTTGAAGCAAAATTTAAAAGTTATGATTTTTATTTAATTAATGAGCATATGCAAATGAGCTGCTCGCTATTCAGCTCACTGACAATGTCTCAAGGCTCTTTGCCAAAGAGGAAGTTCCTCGATAGTGCCAACTGTTTACGAATTATTCACCTGGGGGATTTATGTACAACACCCGGCACACAGTATAGCTGCCCCGGCTTAGCAACATGGGGCTATGTAAGACGTGGCTGAGCCGAAATTCCTTCAGAGCGGAGGAGACAATGCGGGGAGGATTTTCATCCATGCTGTACTATAACACAACCTTCACCTGTTACCTCAAAGTCACATACTTCAGAGACATCTCGCAGGAAATAGTTGGTAAGCCTCAATTTGTAAAAGGCTCTGTGCAATAGTCTGCAATTTCTGACCGTTTTAGAGTGTCTTCATCAAGGTGCATTTTTGGAGACAACTCAGCGTCATGTCATATAACTGGAACTCTTAGTATTGTTAAACTTGCTACTACAGTGCCTGTATACCAATGTTTATGTTCATTTTCATTGTGGTCTTGCGAGCAGGTGGCCAGGAAAGTACCACTGTGGTCGGGGGGCAGCTGAGATCTTAGTCCGATAGAAAACTGTTGAAGGGCCCAAAGCGCTCCATATAGCGCTTTGGAATGCGTGGCAGCTTGACCCCGGGAATTAGGGCACCCCACATGCTCAGGCTTATCGCGGAGCTTGGGCTACTCAGCCAGCAGGCCTGGGCCAGCCATTGATGTGATGAGATTGGGCCCGAGCATGTGCTATGCCCCTCTAGTACTAAAAGGACAACTAAAATTAGCCATGGCTAACTTTTATAGCCTGCTACTCTACAGCTGATGGGCCGGGTAGTGTTGAAATTTCTCAGGTTTGGGCCAGGCCTGGGCCTGGAAATTCTATGGGATCGCAAGGTCCGGGCAGCGCTCTGGAGTGAATGTCTTGGCATTGTCAGGTAGTCGCCATGAGAAGGGGAAACCAAGAAGTACTATTCCATCGTGGTGCCTAATGCATAACTAAACACCTAAACATACCTAACTAATCCCACTTTGGACCTGATTATACGATTATTATACTAATCCCTCTAAGAATCGTACAATTTTTGTATTTTCGATAACTAATAAATAAATTTGTGACTCCAAAGATCCCCGAAAGCCAATCATCAACTCTATTCTAGAACCTGCGGAATGTACTTACTATGAACTGCTTGGTACTTCTCTGGAGTCAAGGGTGGATATGGTGTGGTGGCACCTTTGGCGATTGCTCGATTGGGCAGGGTTCCCGAAACTGACCTCGTTGCAAGCACGTCCGTGGACCAAATTGCAACAGCCGCTGCTTTACAAAACAGTGAATCTTTCGGCTGTGCCAGGATCCCCTCCCAGGATTCCTTCTTTATCCATGTACCGCATCCGGCATGAACCTGAATAAATGAGAAACTGCCAATCAGCATTGCACATAGCAATATTCAGTGATACGCAGCAAACAGTAAGCTTAGACACCACCATAAAGATGCTAATGCTACATATTGCCGTGCCAAAAGTAAACACCAATGACAATTGAGAATGACAGCCACTAGTAGTGAACTACACATGCTGTTGTCGAAACGTCTAACACAATAATTACACTAAGTAAATGAGCTAACTGAA
This sequence comes from Ornithodoros turicata, assembly GCF_037126465.1. NCBI lineage: Eukaryota > Metazoa > Arthropoda > Arachnida > Ixodida > Argasidae > Ornithodoros > Ornithodoros turicata. The sequence goes on along the minus strand of NW_026999320.1, from coordinate 3,502,465 downwards.
GCAATTTTCCATTAAATATCCCACTATTTTCTTGAAGTCTAGCCTTGAATGCAGCATTGGAAATAGTTGAGAAACACCCCGTAATTTGGCCACAGGTCTGAGGGAAAGGAAAATACTTAACACCAACCCCTACTCTTCCAGAAATTACAAGTCTCATGACTTGTAGTTTCATGCTCATCAGTGATAAGTCCCCTACAGCCTTTAGACAATGTCACTTACTAGGCCGTCGTCTCTCAAGAATCCCACAGGCAGTTGTAACTGAGAGTCGAAAGCTGCACCTGGAAACATACATACTAATGAACAATACCTTCACAAATTTCCACCACGGTGTGCAAAGTGGCATATCGTAGAAGTGATTTTATCACATGACCCTCCTTAAAAACAAAAATAAGAAAAAATATTGTAAGAGCCCAAACAGAGTCAGGGTAAGCACTAATGAAGGCTCTAGACTATTGCGGATGATATGTAGATCAGCTGAATGAGGACCTCTAAGTCTATCCTCCCCGCTATCATCCTAATTATCATAACAGGCAAATAAGTTCTTCCTGGTATTGCGAACAGGTGCAATGGCCGTATAACATCACGGGCGAAGGGCAGTCGGACAGACAAAGAGGCTGCAGCCGCTACACTGAGGAACTTGGCATACTTGACGACACTCAGAGCACTGAGCATGCTGACTCATGCTCAATGCAGCAAATGAGCTGAGCATGACCGAAAATACAGAGGATGAGAAGGGGTTCAGAGAGCATGTGTGAGCATACAAGGACTTGAACGCGAGACGAGTGACCATTGGTGAGCAAGACTCACACGTGCCAACCTCAGCATACAGTGTACAAAGTGCTAATCATCCGGAGTGCACCATGCAAGAATATTGTGCACGCATTTCTTTGTCTATCTGCATACCCATGAAGACCTGGCAAAACCGATGAAATTTGAAAAAAAAAAGAAAGGAATGGACATAATGAACTGAAACGTCTAAAAAAAAGCTTGCTTACACTATGCTATGCGCTTTTGCCCGTCATGCTGGGAGGAAGAGGACAGTGACAAGTGAAATCAAACACTATGCTAGGCTTGCTTTCACTGTCCTTGTCTGCCTGGCTATACCCCAGATTACGTCCTCCTATTTCTAAACACATAGTTTATGAGAATCCTGCATATAGTTTAGGTACTACTACTTAAGGTAATTGTTTTCCTAGTATATGGAATAAGAAATCAGACAATTTCCATACTGTCCACGTTGCCTGACTGTCCTGCATTCCCATCAGTAGAAGCCAGCACTGCAGGCGTCTCCTGTGTTGGCTCGGTTTGGGGTCCCAGCATTTGCTGGCCTATGAAAATAAATATGAAATTTAAAAATACAGAATACTTCTCCAAGATTCAGCACATTAAGTTATAATGATCCACAGGTGTATGTCTGAAGTACCTGAAACCAGATCATCTTCCAAATACTCAGGGATCACTTCCACAGGAACGGTGCCAAGGTGCTGGTTATCTAAACAGCAGAGGAAGGGAACAATATGTACCTGCATGCACTGTTCGGGAATGTTAAAAGTGATAAGATGTGAGGAAAGAAGGCAGTTTCTGAGAAATCGAGCTTGCTTCTCTTTTCTTGAGCTATATACCTTCTCCAATTAAAGGAACGGCCACCACGTCTGCAGTACTTCCACAGCTTGTGGATGACGTTGTCAGAGTGGATGACGTTGTCAGAGTGGATGACGTTGTCGGAGCGTTGTGTTCTTCTGGAAACCAAATAAGTGCTTAGAAATACAAGATGAGGGTACTCCATCCTAGGTGTTCCAAGTCTCTGAGTTATCATTACGAATGAGTGTCACCAGCGCTCTTGCTTCTTAACCATTATTTCATTGGGGTCGAGCAACTAATTTTGACACCAACTTTGTACGTATATGCCTACTAAATATGTACAAACTTTTTCGAAGTGCCTCTAATTTGTAATGGGGAATTGTGTATGTAAGCATGACAGGTATAATTTATTAAATAACTTAGTTCCATTAAATGTTCAGACAAAAAAGGAAGCAACAGGAGAGTAACATCAAATCTGATGAGCTGTGCTATACCTTTATCAAAAATCTTGGAGCACAAAACTCTCTGTAGTTTTTTGTTTAACTTGGCTAGCGAACGGTTTTCCTCAATCGCTTCTTTCAGTTCCGATTCCTTCTGTTCAAGTAACTTTCTGAGGTCCTGGTCGTGCACGCTGGCAATATCGCCAATAAGTTCCAATTCATGCTGTCGCTTCAAGGCTTTTCTTTGCGCGTCCCCACCCATCTTCTGCATACAAGAAATTTTACAGTTAGTGGACATCGGAAAATAGGATGCATTCTGCGATTTGTACTATCACCATTTCGCCTACCGAATATTTCTTTGTTGTCGTGGTTTTTGCAACCGGTGGTCCAACATATGGACGCTGGGTGATGAACTCGTCCATTTCAGCCTTGTGCTCTGAAATCATGTGAGACCTCGTCAGTAGCTCGCCAGAAATAAACACTTTTTTTTTAATTCGGAGTAACGCATAAGGATGCCACTGCAGACGGTAAGAGCTTATCCTGACAGGTACCATTCGGGGTAGGTCTTATCAATGCAGTTCCTGCAGTGGTGTTTATACAGAAGAGCTGCAGCACGAAATCGTGAAGCGAACAGGAGGGCGGCAGGCGAGAAGAAACAAAAGCGTTCGGGTGCGGTCAAGTGAATGAAAAGTGAAAAAAAAAGTGAAAAAAGAAGTGAAAAGTGCGGTCAGAATGCATAGTTTCGGAATAATAAAGGCGGAGATGCCAGCGGTCCTGCGCTGTTCTGGCGATGAAGCTTCCGTTGGCATTGTTACTGACCTTTATTAAACTACTATTCTTTTACTTTAATGAATTAAACTCACCTGTCATGTGCAAAATGCGTCCTTCATAATATCCACCGCGTGTGTGCTTAGGTCGCCGGCCCAATAACACCTGTATGTCTTCGTCGACTCATAGTCTGTGACACTGACGGGAGAAAACTGCTGGATGTTCGTTGACGTCGTTGTTATCTTTACCTTATCCAGATTGAACTCGAAGTAAACGTAATACATGCCGATGCAGGAGCAACCTCAAAGTACTCATCGCAAAAGTAGACGCGCACGGCACCGACACATCAACGTACGAAAACGCGCGGATGAACGCGTGGCTTGACTTGGCCTATGACTTAGCTATGAATGGCTATGAAGTTGGAATTATACTGAGCTAATAAACACATTTATGAAAAATATTTCCAATTATTGTATTTTTAAACATGCCGTAAAAACAGAAGAACGCAAAATTTAACACTGAACGGGTACGTCATCTGTGCACCAGAGCATAGAAACGCAGCAGAGACAACTAAAAGCCGAACCGTACCCGGCCGTACCGGTCAAAACAATGGTTGTTTTGTTACTGTGTTGTCTCTACACGAAAATCGTTTCGCGCTAGAAGGGTAACAACTGCTGTGTGCTGTCGTTCTACTGCTCACTGTGAAAATGCCACCTGCAAAGCGGTATCGGGACTATTTGGAGCCAACTGGAACGCGAACTAGTATACCGAGGCAAACTTTGTACAACCAGCGACGCCATTCTCAGGCATTGAGTCAGGTATGTACAACTATGTCTTTTCTAGTCTTTTCCCCTCGAAAACAAAACACGGCGCTTTTGTACATGAATGTGGCTCGAATGTCGCTTCGATTGCCTGCAGGATCAAAACACTTTCTTGGAAGTCAGTGACTGTCCCGGACCAAGTAGTGGCTGCAGTACTACGGGTAACGAGGAAATAGGAGATGAAGAAAGCGATGTTTCTCAGGTTGGGGACCTACAAGGCGAAGGAAACGCACGGGAAGGCGGAAGTTCTGTGGATGAGGAGGTTGCTTCTGAAAACGACACAGACGAGGAGAACTCTGTTGAAAATGAATCCTGTGGTGACTCCATGAGCACATCATCCGACGAGAACGCTGACGGGCAGCCGCAACGTGAGGGTAGTGAATTTTGCATCGAAGCATTAATGGCTAAGTGTGGTGGCCTTTTGAAGCTCATCAACACACTGCTTGGTCAAGATGTCCTGCCTAGTTCAAAATGTGCATTTCGGAACATGTGGAAAGCTGCACAAGCTCAAATGATTTGCTATCACTACTTCTGCAAACTGTGCTACAGTGTGCTGCACGTCACGTCAGACACTAGAGACCACAAAAGCTTAACGTGTGGAGATTGTGAAAAAGACTATGCTGTACAGGACATGACTGCAAGTGGGAACTTTTTTGTAATGTTCAGGCTAAAGTCCCGCCTCCAACATTTACTTAGAATCAGTGGAGAAGTTCTTGCACGTAACCTAGAAAGACTGGATTCAGTGGTCACAGATAGCACTGGCCTTTCTGACATATCTGATGGAGAGCTGTACAAGACGATAAGACATAGCATGAAAATGAAATGGAGTGACATAACGTTATCCTTGAATATTGATGGCGCTCCAGTCTTCAAATCAACCAAAGCATCTGTATGACCTATACAACTCATGGTGAATGAGCTGCCAATACCACACAGATGGCACAATATTATTATAGCTGGACTATGGTTTGCTAAGGAACACCCATCTATGCATGTTTTTCTGAAGTCTTTCGTCGACGAGTTCGAGTTGGAGAGCTAGTATGGTCTACTACTGGCCGTACCATACGGTCGTGCGTATATACACTGTGCTGTTGTGTTGACAGCCCTGCAAGGGCTGCCATCATTAACATGAAGCAGTTCAACGGATACTATGGGTGTCCCAGGTGCTTGCAGCGTGGCACGCTTGTGGAAGGTACGCTTTTTCTGAAACGTGGCATGTATGTGCTGCTACATGTGTGTGACCAGCCAGTTCCCTGTTAATTGAAACTTTTTAATTGAAGATTCACTAATATATATATATATATATAATGAGGGGGAAAAGCCATTAAAGAAACAAGTAAATGACACTAGACGTGTTTGAAATTCAAAATTACAGTTTAAGATGGCTTCTATGGCTGCACGCAGAGAAACAGATACTCATGGAACGATGCGACAGCACCAGAGGACACGTGTTTCGCCGTGTTTGCGGCTCGTCAGCCCTGGGTAGCTGCGCATCGTTCCGAATTGACAAACCATGGGTCGCTCAGCGAGCGATATACACCTGGGAGGGTGACTGAGCACTCCTCAATGCCACAGTGCAAGCCAGTGAATTCACTGGCACTGTGTCATTGAGGCACCACTGGCACTGTGGTCACCCTCCCAGGTGTATATCGCTCGCTGAGCGACCCCTGGTTTGTCAATTCCGGACGATGCGCAGCTACCCAGAGCTGACGAGCCGAAAACACGGCGAAACACGTGTCCTCTGGTGCTGTCGCATCGTTCCATGAGTATCTCTCTCTCTCTCTCTATATATATATATATATATATATATAAAGAGGGGCAAAAGCCATTAAAAAAAGCCATATATATATATATATATACTGTGTGATTATTATATTTTACTCCAATTGTTTTCCTGTCTTACGCATTCCTACATTTTGTAATGTAAGAAGGTTCGCTTATAATACACATGGCATCTCTTTCATCTAACCTTTGTGACATTTCAGTTTTGATGGATCATATTATGTAGGTGATACATAGCTAACCTTTAGGCACCATCATCAAAAATTAAATGCAATCAAAACCTTGCAGTTCACTTTATTTTCACGAATCATTTTCACTGATGGCGTGTCGTCAAAAAAGCCAATCATAGTGATGCGTCTTAAACGTGCACTTGTCGGCCAGGTGTTCTAACAGAACCGCTTAGCGTAGCCTAATCGGTTAGCGTACCTGACTGCAACCATGATGTCAGTGCTCGAGTCCTGTCGCTATGATTGGCTTTTTTATGTCTGTCATCTGATAAATTTCATGCTCTAAAGCAACTTGAGGCTTTGTTGTGTCCGTCTTCCTAACCTCAATCAGTTAAAAAATGACATTAGAATTTGATTCTTCCATTCCATAGTTCCATATCCACTCAATGTGTGTTGTGACGTTATTCTGTGATAAAACATTGTCTACATTTATTCTTGTTTTCCTGGATATAACTGCAGCACATGTTATGCAATTTGTTTTCCCACTCCTTTATGTAGTGCCCCTAGTATGTTCCTAAAGTGTGAGAACTGTTGCCTTAGCAGCACCAACTTACTTCCATTTTACTTTTGCTTGTTTTGTAGTAATCCGGTTCTCTGGATATAATAGGGTTGCATTTATAAAAAGAAAGTGAATGACATGCTCTCACTTTTACTTAGGAACCCTGAAGTACCCTTTCACTCCGAGTGATCTGCTAGAACGTATCCACACTAGTGTCCTCAAGGCCATGAAAGCTGCTGTGGAAGAAGGGCGTATCATTGACGGCATAAAAGGTCCATCTCCACTGATCAAGCTGAATGGTTTAGATATGGTGTGGGGCATGCCACCTGATTACATGCATTGCGTCCTGGAGGGAGTCATCAAGCAGCTTACGGACATGTGGATGTCGTGTGTTGACACACCATACTATATTGGTAGGAACATCAAAGAAATCAACAAACGCATGTGCTTGATTAAACCACCGATATCGTTCAGTCGTTTGCCAAGGTCACTTTCCGAAAGGTCATTCTGGAAGGCGACAGAGTGGAAGTTTTGGCTTTTATTTTATTCTGTCCCATGTCTTGATGGCATTTTACCCAGAAGTTTTCTTCGACACCTAAGTGATCTAAGTGAAGCAATGTTCTTGCTACTGCAGGCTGTTGTATCTGGAGCAGACATTATTCAGTCTCAGCAACTCTTAACGATGTTTGCAGAACAAATGTCTGTGCTGTATGGACCATCATCTGAGACATTTAACGTCCATCAGCTTTTGCATATTCCAAAGAGTGTGCGCATGCTTGGCCCATTATGGGCAACATCTACATTTCCATTTGAGAGCAACAACAAAAATATATTGGACCCTATTACTGCAGCAAAAGGAGTTCCAATGCAGATAACTGAGCGTTGTATAATGCAACAGACACTGCAGCACCTGAAGCATGTTGTGCCAATGGCTTCGGCTCTTTTGAAACGGTTGCAGCGCACAACCTATAACATTGTTGGCTGTTCAACACGTACATTGGGTGCCCCACTTCCCACAAGAGGACCAAATGACCATGTCAGGGCCTTATTCAGGGGAAAATTTGGTTTTGTCCCCACTCTTGAACAGTACTTACGTTGTACAGTAAACAACATCTCCATCCACAGCAGCAACAATGTTCGTGCAAAAAAAAAACATGCTCGCAGTACATAAAAGTGTTGGACTCAAGCTATTGTAAGGTTGTTGAAATCTACCGTTTTGATGATAAGCTTGTTTTTCTTTGCCAGCAGCTTATTATCAATGACTCATCCTTTTTAAGGTATATCCACAGGTGCGAGCATCCTCCTGATGGACACTCTCTGGTTTTGTATGTCGACACTGAGGTAGTTGGACAATGCGTGTACATTAGTTTTGAAAGTGAGTCCTTCATTTGTGATATGCCTTTTGAATGCCAAGCAGAAAAGTAGACTATTTAGTTATTTGCACATTACATAAGCAGGGATTGGAACAGTTTTATTTTGGGGCTTTCGGAATCATAACATTAACGAGTTTCAGTAATAATAATTTTTTGTTTTTATGCAGCAAGAGAATTGTGCTCGTTTGTGGATTAATTTTGCCCACCTGGGTTTTTTAATGTGCGCTGAAATGTCAACTCATGGTACACCAGCTGTATTTAACGTCCTCTTAAAATCAAAATAAAGTCCAACTTGTACCCGCCACCAAGTTCCTGGTGTCCTCAGTCAGGTTTGGACCAGCATCTTTGGGATCATTAGGCAAACACGCTACCAGCTGAGCCACCAAGTTAGCTGAACCAGTTTGGAACAGTTGAAACCAGTTCACTGAAGCAAATTTGAATGAATTTGGATAAAGCAAACATCAACCTCAGAAGCAAACTGTGCAATTGCCTGAAATATTACAGGCAGCCATTCCACATTTTTCTTTTGTTGATTCAGTTCTAGCTCAATTAAGTCGTAGAAAAATAATTTTGGTTTTGTTGAGTTCTGGTTCAACAAAAAATAACGGTGTTTACTAGTTTTCGGTAGTTTAGCTCCTTTTCCAATCCCGGTTCGTAAGTCTGTTGCTGTGTGTATGTTATTTATTTGAACTTTTTTGCACTTTGTAGCACATCTATTACAAGTAAAATGTTTGTGCAACTCTTCCCTCTCCATTCTATCATCTTAATTGGTATTTGATATACCGGAGGACTTGCAGGAAAATCATGTGCAGAAATTTGCAAGCATAAATGACAAATTAAATTTGGGACATTTACATATATAAGAACTTGGAACAGTAAAACGGAACATATAGGACAACAAGGATATATTCGACAGAATTGAAAGAGCGCAAGATGATGCGGTTGGAACCGCAGTCGTTCTTTCGTCTCCGATTCCATCCCCCAAGGATAAATAATTATGAAAGAAATTGAGAGTATGTTCAGGACATGCTTGTTGTGCATGCAACTGCTGCACACTAAGGTTCTCGCAGATCATTTTACAGCCATATGCAGCAACTGCAATAATATAATTGGTACATATAGTTGGCTCGTAGTCTATTTGATGTGTTCATTACGCCATATACAGTCAACCCTCGATTTATGAACACCCTCGGTTCCCCGAAAAATCGTTCATAAATCGAGGGATTCATAAATTGAAAATTCCGTTAAGTGAATACTATCAAGCAAATCGAACAGTATTTCCGAGTTGATATTGTGTTTATAGTGCAATATATTGCGTAATTTTGCTTTGGACCATGGCTTCTGCTGTATCAGTCTCACAAAACACAGATGTCAGCGCATTCACACTCTGTTTATTATGCAATACTAAATAGTTTATTTTGCTTTGGACCATGCCTTCCGCTGTGTCAATCTTGGAAAGAGGAGATGTCAGCACATTCGCACTCAACTGGTCTCGGATTTCCTCTGGGGTTTTTAACCTATGTTTATTAATCTCCGGGTGACAGCGGACGCCTTATTCATGAATTGAGGTCAGGAACACTTTTGCAAAAACCCGTTTGTTGTTCGGATTTCGAGGAGTTAAGAACCGAGGGTGCAATACCTCGAAAACGTTTTGTCTGTTCAGGCGTCATTAATAAGACCACGAATAATCTCCTTGAAGGTTTTTGTTGGCCTCGGAATGATCCGTTCATAAATTGAGGGTAAAAACGCTGGGCAACTCCTAGTTGGTTCCCAGAAATTCCATTCATTATTCGAATATTGAGGTTCATAAAACGAGGGAAAAATGCATGTAAAAAGTTTGGTTCCTCGTGCTAGTGTTCATAAAACGAGGGAATTCACAAATCGAAACTTCATAAATCGAGGGTTGACTGTATATGGTAGGAGTATTTCCTGTACAACTTCTTTATCGAAAGCAACTGTGCTTTTTGCTATAAGAATGTGCTGTAGCTGAATGAACCTGGTGACCGGTCTTGATGGTCCGCGAGATCCTATACAGACAGTCCATCAAGACAGCCTCACGGAGTACAAAATGGCCTGATGGTCTGTCAGAGTGCTGTGTTGGTACATCAAGCCTCCTGATGGTGTACAAAATGTTTAGGGCTGTCCATCAAAACATCTTGATGGGACATCAGGATGCTTTGATGTGTTCATCAGATTGGTTGATGGACCATCAAGCCATTCTGATGTACCATCAAGCCATTCTGATGTACCATCAACATATCTTGATGGTCCATCAGAAGTGTCTAACGTTTTTTTAGATAGGGAGGACATCATTCTGGACTCTCGTTAACCTATAATGTGTTTTGTGTGAAGGTCATTTTGAAGAGTGTAGGTGGTACAGGTCTGTGTTTCCACGTTCTTGGCAGTGTTGACCAATAACCATAATAAAGTAGAGAGTACATTTGTTGCTTGATATATTTGTGTCACGGCAAAGTATGTAGAGATACATCTTTCTCAACATACAGGAGCCAAAACTGCTTTTTGTCAATGAAAAAATGGCTAGGAAGCAAGCGAGCTGGTGAAGATAATGCATAATGTAAAACCTGCATGCTTTTTGTGCCTAAAATATGACAAATAGTTGTCTGTTCAACAGTTTTCAACACAATAGTTGTTTGTTCAACCATGTGCCGGCCTCCATGACATGTCTGTGGCATTCCAAAGTGATTAACATGTCCAAATGATTAACATGAAGATGACTGTACCTTTTATGGATTCTTGTTTCAAGAAAAGCACTGTCATTTGCGAACAGCGTCTAGCTGTTCCTTCACAATTCTACATAAAAATATGTAAAGTTTCCGGAAGGAAACATGATGAAGGTCCATAGCAAGAACCATGAGACGAGGGATAGGGAGGGGCATACACAATGTCTCAACATTGTGTGTGTATGTCCCTTCTTGTATCCCCTCTTCGGGTCTCGCAATCATGGACACTATTACCAGCTCGCTTACTATTGAACCGTTCTTTCGACGATAAAGGTCACTTCCATGAACTGGATGGCAGCCAACGTGCTGTCAATAAAAAAAATAATGGAAGGAGCTCAATATGATCCCTAGGCTGTGCGTTGTCATTGCTTTCTGACAAGCGGTGACGTATAATTTCAGGACGGTGCCTGCAGTGGTAATATACTTGTGTCTTACCCTTGACGCTTATTGTGTGTCATCGGTCACCTGTAATCTACTTGCATGCACATAGCTAAAACACAATATATTTGTATTTGTTTGAATACAGTTGGTTTGTTGGTTTGTAGAATAGTACACTGTTTTTTACATGTTCTTTGGAAAATATAAATAAACAAATTCTGTACTCTGCAAGTCTCCTGTCAGCTCCACAGAGCAGCTTCGAATTTCACAAAAGCCACGTGTGAAACCTAGACCAAGCTAGTGCTGAAGGCTCATATAGGGTAGATACTATTATTAATATTAGATCATGGGTCAGGCTTAGGTTCTGGTTGGTAGCAACGCAATTGATCCTTATTAAAATCGGTGCAGGAGGTGACCAACATAACTAAATACACCAACTGACTCTCACAAATCATGTGGTGTTATACTTTTGAAGTAACATTAATACGCCGCAGTGCTCTTTTCCTTCCTTTTTTCTTCCTTTTAACCAATAAATATCAGGTCTTCGGCATCACCAGCCTTAGTTGCTGAGCATGCAGTTATTTACGTTGAGCGCTGCAGTTTCATGTTTGTTTCTCTCGACAAGCAAGCCCGGGCTTCCCCATTTTGATAAAGGTCTTTCACCTTTGACAGGACATTTGTGAACAAGGAAAACATTTGGACTCTGTTTATTTTGCCACGAAGTGCACCGTACAAGGCAGAGGACAGCATCAACCATTTCCACCAACGTTATTAAATTTGTGATAAGGTACATACACCTTTTGTCACTGACTAATTTGGTGGCGAAGTTACTTGAGTAGCAGTTGGGTATGGGAAATGCTGCTTGGTTGAACATGTGGAGCACACAATATAATAATTGGGGGTTTACGTCGCGAGACAACTGAGTGTGGAATACACAGCACAGTGTAATGTCCCTTATTCTGGCAATGTTAGCATGATTCAAGAAGTGGGAAATGTTGCACTACCCTTAATAACATCAGTTGGGCCCTGCAAACAGGATACATATATCCTGATTTGAAGACACTATGCCTAACTCAAAAGCAGTATGAGATCGACCTACTATTGTGAATGAAATATGGCCTGTGTGTTATAGAGCAATGCGCACACTCAAGTAATCATGCAAAAAATACGTATAAGGGCTCTCTATCTACATGCCGCGATGCGCTCTACGAGATAACACACGACAAAACTACATGCAACACTTTTTGTGCGGGGCTCATCGTTGCCGTCGTAGCAAAACGCTCATCGTAGCCGTCGTAGGAAAACGCTCATCGTAGCAGGCTACCACAACTGGAGAACGCAAACGGGAGAAGCCGCCAGGGAGTCGGACAAAGCCTCAGCTTCCATCCAATCAGAAGCACAATTCTCTATCTACGTAGATGGAGCAGGTTTTTCCCATCTGTGTCACAAAAATGGCTGCGCCCATGTCTTCCCAGTAAACCATGAATGTCTCTAGGATGACTCTGAGACATCCTTATCGGGATATATTGACATCCTGTGGATGTCCATACTAATCCAGATGACGTCATCCAGGACGTCCCATGGATGATAGTAGAAACACCCATATTATGTCATAAAGACATCCTAAGAGACGTGATTTGGGCCTTAATAGGACATGCTTCAGAGCCTTCATGGGATGTGGTTTGGACCTTAAAGGGATGTTGGTGTGTCTTAATGGTGTGATGAGAGATTACTACATCAAGACATAAATCCATGACTCAACTCTAGATATGTTTATTACATTTCTTATGCATAAACAGTATTTTGTACTGTATATTCTAATGTATCACAGACAGCATTTATATTTATCACAGCATACAGAAGGCGTATGTATGTTTGGCCAAAATTTTCTTAAATTCGTGAGGTCTTCTTTGGGAAAACCAGTTGAATATATATATTCTGGATGAGGCATACCTAAAGTTGGTACAGTATCAGTAATGAACTGTCGTATTTAGTATTCTAATCACTGGAAGCAGACAGGCAGTTTAAATTGCAAAGCGGTAGGGGATGACTTTGGGATTTAAAGTGCCAGCCTATTTCCACTAATTAAATGGGTTAAGTATGAAAATTCATTATCAATATAACACCTCTTGGTAGACCTCAGCCGGAATAAATATGTTGAACAAGTTTCACAAAAGAAGAACTAATCACGAACTTAAGAAAATTTCAGAACGCAATGAAGGATCAGCTCCCAGAAATGAAGGAAAAACCTTAACAGGCATCAGTCTGAGACTTCTTCTTGCCTTCGCGATCTTTCGCGTGGCGCAACCAAGCCTTTATCGCTGCCTCAACTTCAACCCTCGTAGCTGATTATGCCTTTTGATTGGCCCGTACAGCTCCTGAAACAAATGGCAATTAAGATTCCTTGTCACCGTGGGGGATAAAATAGAGGAGCACTGAAACACAGGCCATATCGAGCAGTTTTCGGTTCACTTCCTGAGCTGTCTGTATTTGTTACAAGGGAACAAAACCGGAGTTTTTAGTTCCATATGTAGGGTCATCTATGCAGTAGAACTGCACTCGTTAGGTATGTTTCAGGAAGTTTTCCAAAATTGTTTGATACACTGTCTGACATCAATGGAATGAACATGGAAAAGTTGTCAATTTCACACTCAAGCATGATAAGTCAAATTGCTGCCCACATCCAGTGTTTTTACACTGCTATTCCCTGGCAGTGTTATTTGAAATAACCAGCTAAACCGTGGATGGGTAGAAATCCAGCGAACGGGTAGAGATGTAGAAAGGGAGTTGCCCCAGGACAGGAGCCGCCGATATTTCGAACAGGGACTGTTCTTCTGGGCGCCGTCCTCATCATTGGCATGGTATTTAAAGGGTTAGGTCTGACGTGTTAAAGGTTCATGCGAATTGTGGGTCAACAGCCCGGAGGGAAGAAAGGTTCCGTACGGGCTTCTACGGCCGGAGTGAATGGCCGCTTTGTTAGAGTGTGGAAGGGATTATGTGAACGGAGTGATCTTGGCTCCAGACTGGTTACAGAAAAATGGGAGATTCATGAACACGTGGACGAAACAGGACAACACGCAAGAACTAGCGAAAGATAAGGAGGTTAGTGATTACTTGGGGAAAATTCCAGAGCGAGCAAAGTCTAGCGAGTGAGCAAATAAATAAATAAATAAACAAAAAATAAATAAAGCAATAAAAAGAAAGGCTTTGCTCGCTCTGGAATTTTTTCCACGTAACCACTAACCTCCTTATCTTTCGCTAATTCTTGCCTGTTGTCCTGTTTCGTCCATGTGTTCATCGACCTCTCATTTTTCTGTAACGAGCCTGAAACCAAGATCACTCCGCTCACATAATCCCCTCCACACTGTAACAAATCGGCCATTCACTCCGGCCGTAGAGGCCCGACAGACCCTTTCTTCCCTCTGGGCTGTTGACCCGCAATTCGCATGAACCAGCCCAAACTGTCCCCCTCGGGACGCGCAAACCAGCCAGGTGTCAGGTTACACCGCGTCCGCAGGCCAGTCCACGCATGCAAGGCAGCCCGCGAGTTTGAACAAATTTACAGTCACTGGTTCACATGATTCGTCTGGTACGGCGTGTGTATGTGAAGGTGTGGGGGCCGCAAAGGAAATCTGTTTTCGGGAAATAATACAGAGAGCCTATCTCTCTGCACTCACAGTTTTGTAGAGCGGCTATACCCAGGCTCTTCAAGGTGAATTCTCTAGGGGATCGGGATGCAATATGCTCTATGATGATTCCTCAAAGACCCCTTAGCACCCCATCCTTTCTATACTTATCAATAGAGATAGTAGATCACAATCAGAACAAAAACAGAAATATAATGCAATTTCTTTCTTTTCTTTTTGTAGCTGTTGAACCTGTGAGGTGTACAGAGCCACACGTACAGTGTAACAAAGAGCGGGCAGGTTGGTACATATTGCTGACAGACGAGACGTAGTACACAAGGACGAGACAGACGATGTCGCACACTTTCAAACATCTAGTAAAACAGTGGTTGAAAGTGTGTGACATTGTCTGTCTTGACTTTGTGTACTACGTTGCGTCTGTCAGCTACACATACAGTGTTTCAAGTATACATGATTATTGTCGTTATACGTGAAGAAATATGTATTAAAAATCCCCTCTCCAAGGTCATGGGGCAAACTATATTTGACTTCGTACAACTTTTGCTATAACTGAAGCAAGCACCAAGGGGTAAAGCAGAGGGGGAGAAAATGAAGTACTGTTCGGAATCGTAATTGTAATTTGGTCCACACAAGACTCACTTTGGACTCACAAGAATTAGAAACTTGAAAGCTGCGGCATACATACTAAAAATGATCCCTAGAACCTTCAGTTCAACGAACTTTCTCTTTCCCTTTTGACCGAGCCAGCTGTACTCCTCTGCCAAGGAGTCAGTGATGAGGTAGCTCAGCATGTTGCGTGTTGCCTGACCTGGGTGATTCCCTCCAATGTGACACAGTTCCTCTACCTGCAAACAAATACACCACGCAAAAAATTACAAAACATGAAAGAGAAAATCTGACTGCATCGCAAGACACTGCATCCACACTGCTCTCAGTTTGGATGGCATTGAATATCTGTACCTGGGTAGTTCCATTTTAAATCGACGAGGGTGCTGCAATACTTATTTCGTTAATTTTGCTGCAAAAGGTAGTTTGACATGTCATGTATTAGCTGCAACAAAACATGTTGCATTGTTTTTTTGGTAAGGACACCACCATTTTTTGCCGTAACCATGTTGCGCTCGGCGGCCAAGCCTTGTGCTCATTCCGTTGTTTAACCTGTGATATTAAAGGGACCATACGGCATCTCCAAAAACAGCGACGCAACGTTCACTTTGACGACGTGCAGCGTTGTACGAATACCGATTCCCCCTCACTTTAGGCATTCTAGAACATTGTCCGGACTCAGCGTCACAAAAGAGTTAAACACGTCCTGGTTGAGCTCTAAACTGACAGTAGCACGCACAAGACGCAAGTCCCCGCTTCGAAAGCAAACACGAACGCGCATAGCAAAAAACAGCTGCCACATGGTATCTAACTAAAGCCAAACCGAAGCGGCACACAAACGCAACAGCTGATAATGACAGTGATATTTACCTGAAATTGAGAGCACAGTAAGTCTTGGGACGATCTTCAAGGCACCAAACGAAGAAACGCGCCAACACATGCACTGTTGCGGGATGATGATGATGATGATGGCCTTGTCGATGTCGGTGCGGATGCGTCTGCGCCACTGCTGGTTGCGCGTGGCGAAGAACTTTGACGTTGTGGACTTAGTGTATGGACGGGATGTAATGGGAAGTTCACAAATACGTACAGTTTCTTTGCATCACGTAGGTAAGCAAGAGCTACTTCGTTAAAAATAACGAAAAACGCGATTGCTCGAAGACACAGTTTGGCAACGAGGTTTTTAAGGAAACAAATACAGAGACAGCCGAATATTCAGTTATTACACTTCAGCCATTGTTGATGTTCTTACTTCTTACTGTTATATTCAATAGTTGAATACCAAGAGCCAATATTTTCACGAACGCTAAAGTTGCGCACCGCGACCGAAGTGGTGCTGCAAGCGCGATTAAAAAAATGGCGATGTTCACTGTTGGGCGGTGGTGCGGAAGAATTACCCCTGATGACTACTTGATCGACAACCAAATGGAAATGTTCACGGGAAGTGTACCATGATTCAGTATGTGTGAAGAGACTGGCCAAGAATTACCACGATGTCACCTTTGTCACCATCATTTTGAACTTATGTTTCACACACCACTCCTTGACGGAAGCTTGATCACAGAGAGGGTACAATACTGAAACAGAAAGGTCGAAGAGAGTAAATGACGTCCACCCCAATCGTGACACTGGGATTCAACAGTTGAAGTATGGCGAGCTCTTTTACGAAACGCAAATGTTATTGTCAAATAGGACAGTGACTACGGTTTCAAGTTGCGCAAAAAATGAACCGGTGGAGACTGCACAAGTTTTACCGGAAACCACGAAACTGTGTGTGTGTAGTTCATCCAGCTGACGTTCTACAATGAATTACTCTTAAACTATTTCAGGATTTCCTAAAAAGAAAGTTGTGATCGATACAGTTTTGGCAGATGAGCTTTGGGCCACTGAAATGCTGTGATAGCATATGTCCTTCATACCACTAGTTACTTTAAGTTAAAACAGCAGCTTCGTTTATGCTAGATGCATTCGGCAAAATGTGACATAGCAGAAATAGAGCTAGTCATCATTCTAGGCCACCCGCTTCTGAAAAGGGCTTCCAATGATGCATGTACTTTCAAGTGTCCGTAACGAGGCTTTACTGTACAAGTGATCCAACAGTCAAGCTGCCCCATCAATATGGCAAAAACAACATCACGTGATTGAGCTGACTTATAGTATTCGCTAATTTCTTGCCCAGAACATTGGCTTTGCTTCGCACTCCAGATAAGCTACCGAAACCAAAGGACGAGCTGTTGACATACAGTCACTTCGCTTTGGGCTCATTTTCATAGTGAAAGTTCCATAATATGCATTGCATACCTGGTGTTTGTTTCTCTGTTTCCATTATTATATATATGTTGGCATCGTGGAGCAACTGTAGCTATCAATTGTGTACAGACGTGGACAGAGGACAGCAGACAGGTAATAATAATAATTGTGGGCTTTACATCACGAGACCACTACGATCATGAGCGATGACACAGTGGTCAGTTCTGAGGATTAATTGTGACCACCTGAGAATTCTTTAACATGCGTTGAAATCTCGACACACCACACTAGGGTCCCCTGCAGAAGATGGTATGCCTGAGCATATCGTACCATGACAGCAGGAAGGCGCGGGATATGAGGGGTTAGTGTACATCCTGGGAAACTGGACAAAGAATGCTGTATGGCATGCAGGGAGAAATGCAGGCACACTGTGCAACTCTGGAATGTATCTCAATCTCAGTCTCCTCTGTCTCCGTATAGTATGCTATCATACTAAACACAAGGTGACAGGAGCTGGTGGTATTTGTTTCAAGAAGTCTTTGAATAATGACTCACTTGAATTCTGCTAGTTCAAATTTCGCTGAATGCATTTCATTACAAAAGTAATGAATTCCCATTAATTAGGCATGCAACAGTCACATCTTATACTTAACGAAGTGTCACATAAGGGACAAGGTGGAGCCCTAGGCCAGTTAGTTAGACGTGGCTAAAAATGGCGAGTGAGAACACAACGACAACGCTCAACAGCACACTCTGTCCTGTGTCATCTTTGTGTTCTCACTTGCCATTTTTTGAAATGTCATTTAGCGTAGTGTGTGCCCGCAAAAACAGCACAGGCCCCCAAAGTTTTTTTTTTTTTTTCATAATAATACTTCACAGATAATGTCTGATTGGGAGGAGCACGTGTAATCAGCTGCTCGAGTGCTGCATAAAGAGTGTGTGAAGGTGTCTGTGCGGTGGTCAGTGGTACATGGCCTTGTCTTTGAGCTCAACTTTATAGGCTTGAAGTGTTACAAACCTTGAACCAGACTGAGAAAATATTCAAAAATGATTGTGTCCCTCCAGTGTAAAGGACTGCTTACCGTTTAAAGCAGTTCCACTACAATAAAAACGTGGGTCTACTGACTGTGTACAAACGAGCGCATATGAGCCAGAGCTTCTGGTCCTATTTAATACATCCAAGCAGTGCAAAGGCATATAAGTAAGCAGATGTATAGGGCATAGTGTTGAAGGGCACAAGCAAGAACAGTAAGGGCCAGAGACACGAAGTGGTTACAAGACTGCAACGAAATTTTGAAGTAGGCCTTGTGATATCCTTGTTGCTATTAAAGATTAGGTCCAAAAAGTGTCCAGGGTCTGAGGTCCATGAGATGTCACACTATGGGACATCTTTCCTGCGACATCCTAAAGATGTCCTAATGTTATTTCATTTGGATGAGGATGTCTGGACCACATCTGGACGTCCATGGGATATTCATGGTTTACTGGGTTGTTTTGGTTTCTTTCATTAATTTTCGAAATAGGAAGACAAAGTAGAGAAACGAAGGTGCGTTTCGGGGGCAGTTGGACGTGCTTGTTCTGAATATCACAACAGTTTAACACATCAGGAAATCGACGTAGCTCACCTTTGAGAGTCCACTTTCCGCCAGGGATGGGCATAAATGCATTTTTTTTGTATTTCAATATCAATACAAAATACTTTGTTGAGAGAGGTATTTAAGCAGTTTGCATAAATAATTTGAATATAAGTGTCGAAATACAAAGTAGAAATCCACTATTTAAATACTTTAGCTGCTCCCATGAATACTGTGAGGAATATGTCATCTGCAATCACAGAAATAACTCGATAACCATAACAAATCAGCAAGAACCAATATAATTTGTTTGCTACATTACCGTGGCGATTTTAATATTAGTGGTTTCTCGAAGGTGCATCTTGCAGGCATCTTCTATTCTTATCGTCAAGGAAGACGAAAAGCGTGGTCGAATAGAGAAGAAAGAGCGAACGGTCTACAGACTGGATCCGTCATTAACATAGCATTCGAACTTAACGGAACCAATACAGCGTCTACACACGGCGCCCCCCGATGTAGAACTTGCAGTTGTGCATCAGTTGCAGTGGCGTATCTAGGGTGTGGCAGGTGTGGACAGGTGCCATGGGCGCCAGGTGAACAGGGGCGCCTGGCACATTCACACCCGACCACATAATTGTGGTCGGGTGTGAATGTGCCAGGTCGGGCACTCAACCTGGCACATTCATAAATGATCTAAAGCACCCGCCATTAGAGAGGTTGTAGTGTGAAACCTAGTGCGGACCACACGAAAACGCATCCCCAAGGACATCATGTTAACGATGTTGCCATGGGCGCAGGTAGCTCTAGATACGCCACTGATCAGTTGCAATGCTCGGAAGCTATTCACTGACTCTAGGTGACGTAAAAAAGAGAAACGAACACGCTCGGCCTGCAGCCGCCAAACAGTTCAATTCTCAGGCACGAAGCATTGTGCGCGAGCACGTGACTGTGCTTGCCTGGGACATTATATTTGTCGTGCGCCGCGGCACTTTTCATTGTCATATGCACCTTGTGCAAGCATTAGCTCCTGCGTCCGCTGTATCAATCCCCTATCTGTGGAGGAGATGGTGTTCCCTTACATGAGTCCTGATAGGCGACGATTGACTGACACGGAGAGCCGGATGCGCTGGGGAGCTTCTCAACCCGTGGCTTCACTTTAGGGCGTTGCGGATATAACTGAATTGCTTGTGACATGGCGCATTGTAGAAAGGGCGCGTCGTTATCATCCAGGGATCGCTGCATCACTCTCCCGTTACACGTGGAGCAGCCCTTGCGGTTGACGCCCGCCTCGATACCGCGGGATGGAGAATAAGGACGACACTTGGGCGAGGCGCGCCTGTGCACACGGCTTCTTGGTATGACATGGGGTAGGGCAGATGTGGGACGGCATGGGCAAGCGCAATGTAAGCCGTGCGGGTTCCAGTGAAGGGCTGAAGTGGGTTGGGCGAGGGGGCGGCAGTACCACGACTGGCACGTGAGCTGCTAAGGTGCCAGAGAGGACAATAACGACGGAGGTGGAGGCCGGGAGACGAGTTCAGTGTCGTCCTCAGTGGAGCAGTGGTCCGGGTGCCCCTTGCTTGCTAGAAGGTGGTTCGCTGCTGGTTTAGCATAAATGAGTACCGTCGGGGTATACCAGGTAGGGAGGTAGTGTGTGCTGGAATCATGGACCGCTGACGTGTAGGAGGTGCGTTTGGCGCGGGTGACAGCGGTGTACTGAGACCAGTACATGAGCGTGTGGCTTGAAAGGTGCCGTTGGCGAAAACCCGAAGAGATATGCTGCGAAGCGTGAGGCGGTGTAACGCAGCGAACGTGACCGCGAAGGTCGTCGTGCTGAGAGTGGTGCAAGACGAGAACCGTGAAATACCAGGTCATTGAACGCAGAGCGAGGAGCATCGCCGCCTAGCGAGTCCTAGATCTAGACACAGCACCTTCAGTGATGCTTCCAGGGTGGCTCGTAAAGTAGATGGAAAAAGTGGGATGGTGAACATCGAAATTGTCTAGCGGGCTGTGGTGTTCGATGTCCGAGTCAACAAATGTGAAAGAGATGGTGTTCCCCTAAATTAGTCCCGATCGGCGATGAGGGAATGTCTCTGAGGGCCAGACCTGCTGAGTAGCTTTTCAATCCATGGCTTCGCTCCAGGACATGGTTGATAGACCTCAATGGTTTGTGTCATGGTTTGTGTCATGGTAGCAGTGGCACGTCGCCTTGCTGATGACCGCTACATATCGAATGCTGCCTCACCTTGCAGATGCCGTCAAAACTGTTTTTTTTTTCTTTGTAAAGAAACAAGCACAGTTTTATGGCATGGTAGCACGAAAACCGTCACGCAAGGAACGACATTCGCTTGAAACACTTCGTCTCTTCGTTTTCGTCTTGATGCCAACTGCAATGTCACTTCTTTTAAACCAGTACTTTGACATAATAACATCAGCAACTCTTCAAGGCATGTACTTTTAAATTCTGACTGAAAGTACTTTACTTCCAAGTCGTCACCTGCTCGGTATTCACTTGATTTCATGTTGGGTAATCTAGCGACCAAGTAACATTATCTCGAGGCAGTCTCACGAATTATGTACCAACCTGCCCATCTACTAACGAACGAAACACGAAGATGCCTGGGCGTGTCCACAATATTTTTTTATGACACGTCTTTTTCTTTCTTTCTGTTTTTTAAGCATGCTGTAAGCTGCAGTGGTTCTCTTTCTGCTATCAGTCGATCTTCCTATCCAGAGGAAGTTGAAGTATACAGCTTAATCTACAGCAGGGCTGAGACAAACAACCTGTCTCTCTGTGTCTGCGTTTGTGGTCCTCAGTGTCGTCCAAGATAAGTTTCCTTTTTTTTATCGTCCGATGGATTACGTGCACTTGCAGGCCTGCCAGTATGCTCTTTTATCAGTGGTCTACTGATATTTTATTAGAAACAAACATTTCAGTCTTTCGCGATATTTCAATGAAAACTCCACGTGACAGCGAAAAACGGAGCGCAAAATCTGTCACACATCGGAGGGCCCTCCAGGCGCATGTGTAGACGCTGCGCGCTCTTAACACATGGATGGTAAGTTAGCACATAACACGCTGGAGGCACACCACGGGAAGAATGATACCGGTATCGTTCCTGATTTGTCGAAAACAGAGTTTCACCGCGGAACTTTATCGCATAACACGCTGAAGGTCACCATTAGCACCATTCCATTGATTTGTGGAAAGCGAGTGCCGTTTTGTGACAATTAACATAACTGTGTAAGTGTCACAAAGGGTGTACACCTTCCGTTTTCAAAAAATCTATTTCGACAAAGGTATCGTTGTGTGCAATGTTTGGCCTTCGGCGTGCTATGCGCTAAATATCTGTTTTAAGAGTCTGCAGAAAAGTCACAGAAAGGCGTACGTCTGTCATTTTCAAGAAATCAGGGGGAAACTGATGTATTATATAATTGGGAGTTTACGTCGCGAGACAACTGAGGGAAAGACCAATGTCATTGGGGATAATAGTCGCCCAAAAGCATGGGGCGATCTAACAAGCTAACATGGACAAGCTGTAGGTGTCACATCAGTCGTCAAAAGAGGGAGGATAAGAAAGCGGGCGAAACGATCGATAGCATCGAATTCGGACGCCCTATGTACTTTTTCCTGATGTAATTACGGTTCTGTTCAGTACCGCACCGCAACCACATAAAAACGGCGGATCTATCCTCACTATTGGTGTAGTCACGAAGGTAGGCTCTGTCGGTGCTCGAGGACATTACGGAACATCTCCTTTTGCGGAGTGTGGCGCTCCCGCGCTCCTACAAGCACGTCGCGGTGCTTCTCCTACTCTTCACGCTCCTCTCCGGTTTGACTCACCAGCACTTTAATTAATGAGTATTCGCATACATACACTGGCTTGACGTAACCGGAGAAAGCAAAATTTAACATGACATTTCGATGCCTATTCGAGCATCACCATAAGATGCGAAGACAGGATCGGAAGATGGTTCTACCGGAAAAGGAGAATCGGTGGCACGCACAAGCCTAGAGGCGCTTTGCACATGCAACGCTCTCCTGTCTTAAAGGAGCATGGAAAGGGTATTCAAGATGTATAAAAACCGCTCGTATTTCGTGAAATGGCCAATGAAAAGCGTACACGAAAAATATTTCGCCTTAATAAGGTCCCACTACAGCGCAATTTAATTGTAAAAAACGCTGTCGCGGCGGGAGGTTTCCGGACACCATCTCTTTGCCACTCCTCCAGTACTGTAACGTCACACCGACGGTGCGCCACATTCGCTGCGAAAATTTTTTTCTGCTCTCGGTAGAGCGATGCGCTATACTTGTTCACTGCTATACATTCTAAGATATTAAACAGGAAAGTAAACGTTTTGAAAATGGTATCTGTTTACCGATGGCACGTTACGGCGAATATTTTATCGTAACTGCGTGCGTCTTCGAGAAGAGAGCACGGACCCCATACACGTCTGTATCGGCGTCTAGTATGTGGCTCTTTGCGTCTTGATGCGCGTCTTGTTTTCGTTCCATCTAATAAATCTAATAATAAAGATAGCGCATAGAGCCTGTATAATTGCCCGTACACGTGTGTTAGACAAGGGCGTGCTTCATTCAGTAGACCAGCAGTGGTGCCGTGTGGAGTTCGAAGCTGTCCAAACGAAAACAAAAAGCATGCGCGGCCTTCAGGATGCATCAGGTTCGGGCAATGAGCCAGCAAGAAGTAGGTGGCTTGCCTGGATTCAACGCGAGGATGTTCAACCTGGTACTGAACTGCTAATATGCAGTCTACATTTCAATGAGACTGATAAAGGGCAACCTCCATGGAGCGAATTTTTGCAACGAAGTTCGCGCGGCAGACTGCCACGCGCGTTTCGCCGCCAGTTGTTCGCCGGCACCAGCTCCATGGAGCGAAAAACCAGCGGACGGCGTCGGGAAGTCATGCTGTGATGTCACTGTTGCCAGGGTATAAGGTGAAAGCTTAGTGAAATCAATTGCTCGAAAAAGTGCATTTCATGTCACACATTTTGCAACTAAATCCAACATCTGTCTGAAAAGATGCGGCCAGTAACGTACCGAAAAGCATATTCACTACAGCGAAAAGAAAACATGTTTCTTGGCAGAGAATGCCTCACGTTCTAACGATGCAGTTGGCGAAACAGCGAGCAGACGACAGCATCCAGTTGCAAGAAAAGGACGACGACGATGATTCACGAGAGCAGACGACCACGTGCAGGCGATATGGCGTAGATTCGTAGCGGAAGAGCACTTTGATTTGTTCATCTGCAGTTGACGCTTCCGGAATCGCGGACGCTGGGCGAAAATACCTGGCATGGGCAGATCGGCGGCGGCGCTCACATTTTTGACGCCTCGCGCAGGGCGTCCGACGCTGAGCGAAGTTCGCAGCTTTTTCGCTGTACATTCGTTCCATGGAGGTTGCCCTTAACGCGTCACCAACGAGCGTTGTGAAATCCGTTTGCGCCGACTTCTGAGTCTCTCTGAAGCGATGTATTGCTCCATCGCTAAACCTTTTGAAATCCACGATAAGAAATCTGCACTTCAAACTTGATCCCTTTGAGATCCGCGCTGTCACAATAAATCACATTAGGTCTGTGCAGTCCAATGTTAAGCATGGTTTCACGTGAGAAAATCAGTGTTTAAGAGGGTCACACTTCAAAATAACGAGTCTTTATGCAATTCTGTGTCGTATTATCTGTCGCATGTATCTCTCAATAATTCATTAATTATTAATTAATATATTAATTAAGTTATAGGCGTAAATAACTACGCGTATGAATACTATGTAAACAACGCTTCAGCGGTTCGGCTCCCATTGGGAACGAGGCTATCTGAGAAAATGGAATAACCACGGAGCCGTGTGGTTCGTATGGTGTTGCGGATGTGCTGCATAAAAAGGATAATCACTGCAAACTCTAATAAAGCATATGCTTCTTCTGCCGATTTCGTCAGGTATTTTTCAGACGTGTAACGACTTGGTGCGCTGACACGCGAGCAACTCATGAAGGAATTCATGGGTGAAGTGACATTGATACAGTCGTAGCTGCTCTGGACAGGATATCGGGTAGTGAAAAATGTCCACGATGAGCAACATATAAAACGTAACGCAAAACTAATGTGTCAACCATTTGTTACGACGGTATTCACATGAACATCATGTCTTGCTTTCCTCGGTCTCAGCCTACGAAGAACCGCTAATGTTATGTTTAATAAGAGCCGCGAAAAGTAGTTCAGCAAGGTAAGACTGTGCCGGGAACACCATCATAGGAAGGAGGTGTTTAATTAGATCACAGTGAAAGATGGAAAAGGACGGTTACTGTTCATGTAGAAAGCAGATCTCGTTGACGAACAGATCAGTGGATTGTACAAATTGTCTTCCTGTCAATGCACAACTGACATTTTCCTCCCGTCTATACTGAGAAATTTTGACCCATAACTTGGTTTCTGGATGCCACAAAACACTTGTCGGCAAGATGCTGCTCTGTGACTCATGGACTGTGACTCAATGGGCCATTTACAGCTCAGTGGCATTACCACCTGAGGTAACTTGAGTGTATCAGATGCTGTCACTGCAGTGTTGTAGAAGACCCAGAGCATATTCTTCGTCATTGCCCTCACTACCGAGCTTTCCAAACTGTCATTTTTGGATCACTTAATAATCTGGACTCCTGCCACTCTCTTAAAATTGCTCGGCCTATGACTAAACCGATTCCACGAATGCCTTCCCTCAAAGCTCTTTTGACAATTTTGGACTCCATGGGACATTATTTCCTTCCTCACATCACAAGCAGCTATAGGGTAGAGTATCGCACCTGGCGATGGAACTACCTGTCCATCTCAAAATAAAGTTGATGTTGGAACAATTAACTCCATTTCTAATAACGTTACTGAACAGCATGTGGAACTTCTGCAAGGTTATTTAAACCACTCTTATAACTACATGTTCTGTGTAACCTAGGAATGCTGGTATGTACTTGGCTAGTGGCTAGTTTGCCACAGAACCGCAAATAGGAACACAAATGGCTGATAAATCTGCTACAGAATCTGGGCCAAGAGGATGAGCACTTGGAATGATCACAGTTTTTAGTACCATGCAAGATAGAGTAGAGTACCTTCCAATTTTGTACTACTTTTTCTGAATTGGTTGTAATTATGCTGCAGCTACATAGACAGCAGTTAAAATGCTACTCACAATTGTCAAAACTTAATGCTAGCACTCAATTCTTTTTACAAACTTTGGTTGATGATGTGATGAATGTTTCGGTGACTTCCGTAGCCCCGGTTTCACCAACCCTGGTTAACTGAACCAAGATCAAGGGCTGCCACTTCTTTTTTTTTTCATCGGTGATGTGGCGAATGGTTCAGTAATAATAACTCATTTAGTGAATCAGAGAGTTTAATGACCGCTCATCTTAGTTCAGATGCTAAAAAGGTTGCTGAAACTGGGTCATAATGTAGCCTTTGTGTTCTGGTGCTGTGCAATGGTTTTTCATGGGATTCAAACTACAAAGAGGATAATAATAAAAAAATTAGTGGTATAACAATTCATACCTACCTACACACATGTTCCGGACAGCACGTAAGAAACTCAGCAGAATATAAATGTCATCATGATTCGTGACGTTGGTAGACAGACCGAAACCGAAACGAATTGGAAGAGGAGGGCTCGGTTCCACGAATGGGCCCTTCTTCCATGCCCCATCTTGAAAGAAAAGTAGGACCGAAAGTCGCGTGCCCTTTGAGAGACCACCGAATATCCCCTAAAGACCGTACCTTTTAGGCGCGACCTTGTCCGCCCCTAGCTTTGAGCGTAGTTCGACTCTACCAAATTAATGCTGCTGTTGAACAGTATGATGTCATTTGTTTACAAACCGGAGGAGATCTACTGATGCAGCAGGACATACTTATGTGCAGTTCTGTCCATTTTCTTAGCTTTCTGTGTTTCCTGTGCTACTTCTGCAGCTGTCCTGGGGGAGGTTCAACCCACAATTTGGGAAACAATACCTATTTCGTGCCCATTCACCAGACCAAAACCACAATATGACAATATGTGTTGAAATATTACAGTCACTGAAAAGGTTAGCCAGCTGTAGGAATCGAACCCACATCTTCTGGATTACCGGTCCACGGTTCCACCAATTGAGCTAAGCTAACACATCTCCCCCACCGACTTCCAAGGGCGCGTCATCTGGAGGGACAAACCAGCCACTCTCTCTGACACATCCTCCTTTCACTCTTACCTTTTTTTCTCCATACACACAAGCATACGACGGGATCGACGCAAACGGCAACTGTTGAACATGAGAGAACTGTTGTTCTGAAGCTGGAACAACATTGAAAGGACAAATACATACAAAGCCTTAGGCTTTGTTTGTCAGGCTTGAGGCTTTGCATGTATATTTGTCCTTGCTATGTTGTTCCAGCCTCAGAACACCAGTTCTGTCATGTTGAATATGGTGTTGCCTGTTTGTTCAGCTTTTTACAAACTTATTCAGACATACTGCAGCCATTATTATGGCTATGGCAGGAGAGTGCAGTC
Organism: Ornithodoros turicata; assembly: GCF_037126465.1. Taxonomy (NCBI): domain Eukaryota; kingdom Metazoa; phylum Arthropoda; class Arachnida; order Ixodida; family Argasidae; genus Ornithodoros; species Ornithodoros turicata. The sequence goes on along the minus strand of NW_026999320.1, from coordinate 3,475,241 downwards.
TGCGAAGATTTGTTCAAAGTATGCTCCCTGTTTCCACCGCCAATATCATTCTGTTTGGCAATTGTCGAAGGCAAAAAGCAGTACTTGATACCTGAACAGACGGTACAATATTCAGATGATGTGCACAGCCTAGTGAAGAGGATCCTGGGAGGACAAAGTATGGATCCTCTAAGGTGATCCTCAGCATACTGTTAAGTGATAAACCAAACAGTCTTCAACAGAACGATTTCCAAACCGTTTCTAAGGCACTTTGTACAAGGGTTTTGTATGCCACCAGCATAGTGTACGAAGGGCAGTTTTCGTGTGTACTTCAAAAAGAATTTTTTTAAGCGCCTTAGAAGACACGTAACTAATGTGTGATTTCCACTAAAGATCAAAGGGAGGTGCACACCTAAATACCAGAAACCCTCAATTCAATGAATATAGTAGGACCAAAATTACCAGGGAATATATTGAGGTTTGTCTTGTTCACAAAAGACATCATTACATACTCTGGAAAGTTCATATGTAGTTGTCATGGCCTACATCAATCATAAACACTGCAAACGACTCATTGAGCATAGTCGGTCTGCTGTACGGAAAGTGAAACACCTCATTGCCCATTGTGAACACGGCCCTGCAACAGTGCTTGCGGCTTTGCATTTCTCGCTAGTCGCTTTCATCACTTTGTTATGAGATGACTAATGCTTTGCCAATTCAACGGGAACCTGATTATACTTTACAACAACTTGTTTGCAAAGCATATGTACTCGTATGGACTTCCTTTAATCGCTCTAGGAGTCTAGGAGTCATATAAGTAACACAATTTTGCCACAATGCATAATGTAAAACCCCGAGACTTGGGAACGCGAAAGGACAGACACAATATGAAGTCTGAAAAATCATCTTCACCAGCTCGGTTGCTTCCTAGCTATTTTTTCATTTGACACAATATCTGCTTGATCTATCCAACAAGCAGAGATATCATATCTTTGTGCCAAAACGGTGTGCCACGTGTCCATGTAAACACAAGTCGCTTAGATGGAATAAGTATAGCACCTTTGTGTTGAATGCAAGAAGTTACAATGTTTGACAACATGGGTTTGTCATGGGTTAAATAGTGCAGTACATCATACACATCAGAAGAATGCTAACACTTTAGTGCTTTACATTTACCTGTTATTCCAATCTTTACTCTCCCTTCTATTGGAATTATGTAGCCTCATTTTTGTGTTATTAAATTTTAATTTAGCAATCCTTTCACATGTCTTGTGATAGACAAGTTAGCAATGTAAGAAGTGTTTATGTGCCTCTCACAACCTGCACTTTTATGTCGAGGCTCTTTTTGTGGCAAGAGTGCAAGGGTGCCGGCAACATGACACACATTCACAAAAATGCAGAACCAGAGCCACACACACACAAAAAAAAAATTACAGCATAACACAGTCCCAATCATTTTGTCGTGTCCGTTTTTCTGTGTCGTCTGTTCTACATTTGTTTTTGTTTTGTTTTTTTCGCGTGTACTGAAACTCTCAAACTCAAGCCTTTAGCCCGTTGCGCAACTCAGTACCGAAGAACAACGGCAATTTCTTCTTTGTCATTGTTGTTGCGGCTGGCACTATCACCAATGCGCATTGAAACCAAGATGTGGTACTCGGCGTGATAAGATTGGGGGGTATACCTTGATGGATGCATATCTATGGGTATATGCATTGGTGGCCATGCTGTATAAGGAAATCTCATGAATTACAGGGGGCGGTTGCAGAAATTTAGGGGAAGTGTACACCTCCCTGGGGGGGTGGGCGTGGGGGTAATGAAACCCCTGGAAAGGACCGCAGTTATAGCAAAGTACCTTAGCGTACACAGCTGAGCGGTATAGTTATTTGGCATTCGCATATACCATTCATGAATCAAAAACTTCACTTGACGCACCAACAGAAACATATAATTGGGTGTTTACGTCGCGAGACAACTGAGATCATGAGCGGCGCCACAGAACAGAAACAAATGAGCTTCTTTTCCAAATGACACACTGAAAATTTGAAAGGCGTGTCAAGTTCTTTGTACATAGTTCTTCGCGAACGATTATCCCAACGTTCAGGAACACTGAAATTGTCGGTTTAACAACTGTATTGTTGATTTTGCTTGCATTTTCAACGTGAAAAAGAAAAAAAACAAGGAAAGAGAAGTAATTAAAAATTTTCTCTATCTCTATTTTTTTCTCAGCGCTTCTCTGTGCTCCGTATAGTTTTTCGCGCGTGATATCCGGAGAGGCTGCTGCTATGCTGCAAGCCAATAAACTCTGCACTTGTCTCTACTATTACTTCTTAAGTATCATATTACTTACAGTGTAGTTTATCAAAATGCACATTCAGACCAAACAGACAAAGTCACAAGAACTCTTCGAACGTGAATGTACTTCCTAACGTCGACAGGAGCAGCGCTAAAGTTTGTCCAACAGGATGGCACGAAATCTCGTTTGGGTTCTTTGTCCACAGGCATCCCACAGGGATCCATTCTTGGCCCCTTTCTCTTTCTTGTTTACATTAACGATCTGCCAGATTATTTAAACACTACCAGCTTCCTCTACGCTGACGACACGAACATATTTGTGGAAGGTGAAACGCTTACTTCACTCTTTCATAAAGCGAACCTTGTTCTTGGTAAACTTCATCACTGGTTGTTATCAAACAGATTAGCTGCTAATCTCGATAAGTCATGCTACGTTGTCATTAATTCCCCTCAAAAGCGCGTCGACCTAGATGATTATCAAATTTCGCTAGGCAGTCACGTTCTTACTCGTGTTCCCTCTGTTCGTTTCCTGGGCCTCGTTCTACATGAAAACTTGCGTTGACATCATCACATTGATCTTGTTCGTCGTAAAATTGCGGGAGGTTTGTTCGCACTATCCAAGCTTCCGCACCTCGCGACCTCCAACACATTGCTAACTGTGTATTATGCCCTCATTCATTCACACATTAGTTAGGGCATATAGGTTTACGGTCTCACTTATCCTTCCAACCTTGATCCCTTGTGCATGGCACAGAAAAGGGCTTACGCACTATTATTTTCATTGGTACAGGTTGGGACAAAGGTTCACGGAACACGCGAGCGGCGTACTTTTTCTTCGGTGCGACATCCTAGCGGCTGCCGAATGCGGGTGAGTTCACAGTTTCTGAGGTGTGGAAGGGTGCGCTGTTAGCGACACACAGCGGTAGCTTACGTGTCCCTAACAGCGCACCCTTCCACCCCTCCGAAACAGTGAAATCACCCGCTTCCGGCAGCCGCTAGGGCGTCGCACCGAAGAAAAAGTACGTCGCTCGCGTGTTCCGTAAACTTTTGTCCCAGCCTGTACCAGGGAATCAGTGTCTTTTGCTTTTTCTGAGTTAGGTGTTCCAACCATATGTAATCTTCTGATATATAAAGTCTCTCAACTCATGCATGCCGCACTCTACGGATCTTGTGTTAGATATCAGATGCAGCTCCCGCATCTCGCCACGCCCTACCCTCTCAGAAATCAGCTCCTATCACTTCAATGTCCAACATATCGTACCCTAACTACGGTTTTTTTTTCTCTTTCATCTTTCGGTGCTCGCCTTTGGAACAGTCTTCCGATTTCCATACGCTCGTTAGGTAGCTTCCAATTATTTGAACGCCATTGTAAAACGTATTTTCGCGACACATAGCACATCCGTCACGGGTCCTGACAATAGTTCTGACTCTAGTTCGGTCTACTGTTCACATTTCCTTGAGTTAATGCTTAGCTGACACTGACGTATGCTTTCTTTTTTCTATCTTTTTCTTCTTCTTCTTTTTTTTTCTTTTTATAGCAGCATTGTAATATGTGTAATAATATGTTGTAGCATTTAGTACTGTCTTATGTAACGCTGAATGTAATTTTTACGTGTAATAATGTTTCCACACGCTCATTTTATGCATCACTGATTATTTATAAGGACCGATTTACAGGGCCTGCCCTCTCGGTCCTTTATTTGCTCATATGTACGTTTTTGATGTTTTCAATAAACTATTGAACTATTGAACTCCCCACTCTTCCTCTCAAAATAAAGTTGTTGTTGTTTGACGTTGGGGTGCCTAATCACCACCGGCGATATCCTACCCTGTTCCAGTTTCTACTCCCCTATACATAGCAGCACTACATCGAGCAAGGGTGAAAACTGCATGAAAACCTGTTTTCATTCCGAATTCTTCATTATTTGGGGGGGGGGGGGGAGGTGCAGCTTTATTCTATATAGTGGTCAAGAGCCCTCGGGGCACAGAATAGCTGACTGCAAGCCACACACATGCGGCCCGCGTGTGTGAGAGCCCTGATTACCCTGATCTAAGCATTGCTTCATCTTAAGCGAGATATAAATAATGTACTCGAGGGCGCGTAGCACTTGTTTAGAGTTATCTCCAAATCTGCTAATGAACAACTTTATTTTTGACGTTGGGAGCACATTCTTCTTCATATAGGCTATACTCAATCCCCATGCCAGTCTTCATACCATGGATCCATACAACTGGTTATTGGAAACCTACAATAAACATTAGAGATCAAGTTGAAAGCAATAGGCTGGGATTGAAGAAGCGTGTCGCATCATCAATACGCGTTATTGTTGTTTCATTTCAAGATGACCTAAACTCCTTGATTGTTATGAAATTTATTTTTCGAGCACCTTACATTTTCCTTGCACAACTATACTACTGAATACAACAGACATCTGTAGACGTCTGTACGCCGCTCATAGCCGCAGTTACTTCGCGGCGTAACACGCAATTAAAAAAAAACTTAATGCAACACGATCCATACGGTGCATCCGATGCACCCTACATTTGTAGTTATAAGGGACGAATGTCGCCTTGGTAGAAATACTTCCACCCGCAGGATCACGTCACGGAAATGTTTCCTTTCCAGGTGGGGACGCGGCAGGCGTGCATTGTCATTCAGAGATGCGATAACACACCACCTAACGCTTTTCACGATGATCCCCAATGAAAAGGCTCATTTTCATGTTATTTTGGTTTCGTCATTGATTTTCCTTTCCAATACTTCAGCCAATTAAATTTTTCTACCTGCAGAAGGCAAATTCTGACATGGGACTTTAAGTTAGAAACTGCAACGTCTGTTGTAATTGTCTGTTCTTTTGTTGTTGTAAATTTCAGTGTGTCCTATCCACCTGCGACTATACACACAAGTATGGGTAAACAGTATTGTAAATACAATAAAATAAAATTCACTCAGTGTTCTCTACTTCTTCACTGCCTCGTGTGTCGGTGACCTTCTGTATTCCTATCCACTGCTGGGATAAGGGAATATGCACGCCTTCGATTCTGAATGTATTTAGTTCTGCACCAAAATTTCTGGTCCAACGAAGTGGCGTTTGATCAAATCATTGCCACTGGCACACGCCAAAACTCGCATCGCCACAGCACTCGCAGATGCCAAATTGTCCGTATCTTCCATTTCATTTACTAATAACTCTGGATATAAACGTGATATCGAATATGACATCTTTCAATTACGTAGCCTGTATATTCATGCTTAATAGCTATGAGTCCGCGGCCCATACATGTTTCCCTTGCTACAGCCTGCGAAGTAGCGTTTGGTCAAATCGATCATTTTCAAGGGACCAAAAAACAAACAGGAGACAAGATCACACCCAACTCGCTCTGTTGTTGTTTCATGATTGCTCTTTGATCGCTTGTGGATTTACACCAACCAGCCAGCCCAATCTATATACTTCAGACATTTTGCCAAATCGTCGCCCAAGTGGCACTCACTGGTGCCAAATTGACGGTTTCCTCTATTTTAGCTCGTAATAACTCTTGATACCGACTTGATACTGACGGTATCACTATAGAATTACGTAGTCTGTGTATCTTCTGCGGACCGTAGCTGTTGTCCTTGTTGCACCCTTAGAACCCGCATTTAGTCAATTTGTCGTCCAGAACGCTATCACAGGCACCAACCTGCCAATTTCATCCCGCAATCTCCCGATATCTGGAAAGCCTCATGCTCGTTCTCACAGTTATACATCACGTCTTATTCTTTATCTTACGCGAAAGCTCCCGGCCGTGTTATCGGTGTTGTTATCAGGTCGAGTGCGAAAAGGGAATTGTTCGCCTCAGGTGTGTCCTCCTCTCCCTGCCCAAATCTGTTCCTCCTCACGTACTCATGCACCACCCTGTAAACTTACCTTCCTTCCGTAGTCCTCTGCTATCAGGTCAAGCCAAGCCGGGTTTCAGAGGGGTTGTCCCCGAATGCTGCTCTTGTATAAATTTGTCAGTCTGCCCTTAGTGAAACCGTCAACAATCATTTCAGTTTCTGCTGCTCTAGTGCGGGTTTTTTCGCCTCAAGGTAATCAAGAACGCGAGATGGCCTTCCCCATCTGCCTTACAACGTCCACCGTCATCAGATCACTTGGACGAGTCATTGCTAGTGGATCCTATTTTGTATATGCTGCACTTCTCAATCTCGAACTTCATGTGCCGCAGTGCTCTCCTCCAGGGTAGGTTAGGTTAGGTTAGGTTGGGTTGGGTTAGGTTGGGTTAGGTTAGGTTAGGTTAGGTTGGGTTAGGTTAGGTTGGGTTAGGTTGGGTTAGGTTGGGTTACGTTAGGTTGGGTTAGGTTAGGTTAGGTTGGGTTGGGTTACGTTAGGTTAGGTTGGGTTAGGTTAGGTTGGGTTGGGTTGGGTTGGGTCGGGTTAGGTTAGGTTAGGTTGGGTTAGGTGGGGTTAGGTTGGGTTGGGTTGGGTTAGGTTCGGTTACGTTAGGTTGGGTTACGTTGGGTTACGTTAGGTAAGGATAGGTTAGGTTTGGTTAGGTTAGGTTGGGTTATGTTGGGTTAGGTTAGGTTAGGTTGGGTTGGGTTAGGTTAGGTTAGGTTGGGTTGGGTTAGGTTAGGTTGGGTTGGGTAAGGTTAGATTGGGTTGGGTTGGGTTAGGTTAGGTTAGGTTGGGTTGGGTTAGGTTAGGTTGGGTTAGGTTGGGTTAAGTTGGGTTAGGTTGGGTTGGGTTGGGTTGGGTGGGGTCGGGTTAAGGTTAGGTTGGGTTGGGTTGGGTTGGGTTGGGTTGGGTTGCGGCAGGCGTGCATTGTCATTCAGAGATGCGATAACACACCACCTAACGCATTTCAAGATGATACCCCACGAAAAAGCTCATTTTCATGTTATTTTGGTTTCGTCATTGATTTTCCTTTCCAATACTTCAGCCAATTAAATTTTCCTACCTGCAGAAGGCAAATTCTGACATGGGACTTTAAGTTAGAAACTGCAACGTCAGTTGTAATTGTCTGTTCTTTTGTTCTTGTAAATTTCAGTGTGTCCTATCCACCTGCGACTATGCACACAAGAATGGGTAAACAGTATTGTAAAGACAATAAAATAAAATTCACTCAGTGTTCTCTACTTCTTCACTGCCTCGTGTGTCGGTGACCTTCTGTATTCCTATCCACTGCTGGGATAAGGGAATATGCACGCCTTCGATTCTGAATGTATTTAGTTCTGCACCAAAATCTCTGGTCCAACGAAGTGGCGTTTGATGAAATCATTGCCACTCGCACACGCCAAAACTCGCATCGCCACAGCACTCGCAGATGCCAAATTGTCCGTATCTTCCATTTCATTTACTAATAACTCTGGATATAAACGTGATATCGAATATGACATCTTTCAATTACGTAGCCTGTATATTCATGCTTAATAGCTATGAGTCCGCGGCCCATACATGTTTTCCTTGCTACAGCCTGCGAAGTAGCGTTTGGTCAAATCGATCATTTTAAAGGGACCAAAAACAAACAGGAGACAAGATCACACCCAAGTCGCTCTGTTGTTGTTTCATGATTGCTCTTTGATCGCTTGTGGATTTACACCAACCAGCCCATCTTCAGACATTTTGCCAAATCGTCGCCCAAGTGGCACTTACTGGTGCCAAATTGTCGGTTTCCTCTATTTTAGCTCGTAATAACTCTTGGTACCGACTTGATACTGACGGTATCACTATAAAATTACGCAGTCTGTGTATCTTCTGCGGACCGTAGCTGTTGTCCTTGTTGCACCCTTAGAACCCGCATTTAGTCAATTTGTCGTCCAGAACGCTATCACAGGCACCAACCTGCCAATTTCATCCCGCAATCTCCCGATATCTGGAAAGCCTCATGCTCGTTCTCACAGTTATACATCACGTCTTATTCTTTATCTTACGCGAAAGCTCCCGGCCGTGTTATCGGTGTTGTTATCAGGTCGAGTGCGAAAAGGGAATTGTTCGCCTCAGGTGTGTCCTCCTCTCCCTGCCCAAATCTGTTCCTCCTCACGTACTCATGCACCACCCTGTAAACTTACCTTCCTTCCGTAGTCCTCTGCTATCAGGTCAAGCCAAGCCGGGTTTCAGAGGGTTGTCCCGGAATGCTGCTCTTGTATAAATTTGTCTGTCCGCCCATAGTGAAACCGCCAACAATAATTTCAGTTTCTGCTGCTCTAGTGCGGGTTTTTTCGCCTCAAGGTAATCAAGAACGCGAGATGGCCTTCCCCATCTGCCTTACAACGTCCACCGTCATCAGATCACTTGGACGAGTCATTGCTAGTGGATCCTATTTTGTATATGCCGCACTTCTCAATCTCGAACTTCATGTGCCGCAGTGCTCTCCTCCAGGTTAGGTTAGGTTAGGTTAGGTTGGGTTAGGTTGGGTTGGGTTGGGTTGGGTTGGGTTAGGTTAGGTTGGGTTGGGTTACGTTAGGTTGGGTTAGGTTGTGTTAGGTTAGGTGGGGTTAGGTTGGGTTGGGTTGGGTTGGGTTACGTTAGGTTGGGTTAGGTTGGGTTAGGTTAGGTGGGGTTAGGTTGGGTTGGGTTGGGTTGGGTTACGTTAGGTTGGGTTAGGTTGGGTTACGTTAGGTTGGGTTACGTAAGGTAAGGTTAGGTTAGGTTAGGTTGGGTTGGGTTAGGTTAGATTGGGTTGGGTTGGGTTGGGTTGGGTTAGGTTAGGTTGGGTTAGGTTGGGTTGGGTTAGGTTGGGTTGGGTTAGGTTAGGTTAGGTTGGGTTAGGTTAGGTTAGGTTAGGTTGGGTTAGGTTAAGTTGGGTTGGGTTGGGTCGGGTCGGGTTAAGGTTAGGCTGGGTGGGGTCGGGTCGGGTTAAGGTTAGGTTGGGTTGGGTTGGGTTGGGTTGCGGCAGGCGTGCATTGTCATTCAGAGATGCGATAACACACCACCTAACGCTTTTCAAGATGATACCCCACGAAAAAGCTCATTTTCATGTTATTTTGGTTTCGTCATTGATTTTCCTTTCCAATACTTCAGCCAATTAAATTTTCCTACCTGCAGAAGGCAAATTCTGACATGGGACTTTAAGTTAGAAACTGCAACGTCTGTTGTAATTGTCTGTTCTTTTGTTCTTGTAAATTTCAGTGTGTCCTATCAACCTGCGACTATGCACACAAGTATGGGTAAACAGTATTGTAAAGACAATAAAATAAAATTCACTCAGTGTTCTATACTTCTTCACTGCCTCGTGTGTCGGTGACCTTCTGTATTCCTATCCACTGCTGGGATAAGGGAATATGCACGCCTTCGATTCTGAATGTATTTAGTTCTGCACCAAAATCTCTGGTCCAACGAAGTGGCGTTTGATCAAATCATTGCCACTCGCACACGCCAAAACTCGCATCGCCACAGCACTCGCAGATGCGAAATTGTCCGTATCTTCCATTTCATTTACTAATAACTCTGGATATAAACGTGATGTCGAATATGACATCTTTCAGTTACGTAGCCTGTATATTCATGCTTAATAGCTATGAGTCCGCGGCCCATACATGTTTCCCTTGCTACAGCCTGCGAAGTAGCATTTGGTCAAATCGATCATTTTCAAGGGACCAAAAAACAAACAGGAGACAAGATCACACCCAAGTCGCTCTGTTGTTGGTTAATGATTGCTCTTTGATCGCTTGTGGATTTACACCAACCAGCCCAATCTATATACTTCAGACATTTTGCCAAATCGTCGCCCAAGTGGCACTCACTGGTGCCAAATTGTCGGTTTCCTCTATTTTAGCTCGTAATAACTCTTGGTACCGACTTGATACTGACGGTATCACTATAAAATTACGCAGTCTGTGTATCTTCTGCGGACCGTAGCTGTTGTCCTTGTTGCACCCTTAGAACCCGCATTTAGTCAATTTGTCGTCCAGAACGCTATCACAGGCACCAACCTGCCAATTTCATCCCGCAATCTCCCGATATCTGGAAAGCCTCATGCTCGTTCTCACAGTTATACATCACGTCTTATTCTTTATCTTACGCGAAAGCTCCCGGCCGTGTTATCGGTGTTGTTATCAGGTCGAGTGCGAAAAGGGAATTGTTCGCCTCATGTGTGTCCTCCTCTCCCTGCCCAAATCTGTTCCTCCTCACGTACTCATGCACCACCCTGTAAACTTACCTTCCTTCCGTAGTCCTCTGCTATCAGGTCAAGCCAAGCCGGGTTTCAGAGGGGTTGTCCCGGAATGCTGCTCTTGTATAAATTTGTCTGTCCGCCCTTAGTGAAACCGTCAACAATAATTTCAGTTTCTGCTGCTCTAGTGCGGGTTTTTTCGCCTCAAGGTAATCAAGAACGCGAGATGGCCTTCCCCATCTGCCTTACAACGTCCACCGTCATCAGATCACTTGGACGAGTCATTGCTAGTGGATCCTATTTTGTATATGCCGCACTTCTCAATCTCGAACTTCATGTGCCGCAGTGCTCTCCTCCAGGTTAGGTTAGGTTGGGTTGGGTTGGGTTAGGTTAGGTTGGGTTAGGTTACGTTAGGTTAGGTTGGGTTGGGTTGGGTTGGGTTGGGTTGGGTTGGGTTGGGTTAGGTTAGGTTGGGTTGGGTTACGTTAGGTTGGGTTGGGTTGGGTTGGGTTGGGTTGGGTTGGGTTGGGTTAGGTTAGGTTAGGTTGGGTTGGGTTGGGTTGGGTTAGGTTGGGTTAGGTTAGGTTAGGTTAGGTTGGGATGGGATGGGATGGGATGGGATGGGTTGGGTTGGGTTGGGTTGGGTTAGGTTAGGTTGGGTTGGGTTGGGCTGGGTTGGGTTGGGTTGCGGCAGGCGTGCATTGTCATTCAGAGATGCGATAACACACCACCTAACGCTTTTCAAGATGATACCCCATGAAAAAGCTCATTTTCATGTTATTTTGGTTTCGTCATTGATTTTCCTTTCCAATACTTCAGCCAATTAAATTTTCCTACCTGCAGAAGGCAAATTCTGACATAGGACTTTAAGTTAGAAACTACAACGTCTGTTGTAATTGTCTGTTCTTTTGTTGTTGTAAATTTCAGTGTGTCCTATCCACCTGCGACTATACACAGAAGTATGGGTAAACAGTATTGTAAAGACAATAAAATAAAATTCGCTCAGTGTTCTCTACTTCTTCACTGCCTCGTGTGTCGGTGACCTTCTGTATTCCTATCCACTGCTGGGATAAGGGAATATGCATGCCTTCGATTCTGTATTTAGTTCTGCACCAAAATCTCTGGTCCAACGAAGTGGCGTTTGATCAAATCATTGCCACTCGCACACGCCAAAACTCGCATCGCCACAGCACTCGCAGATGCCAAATTGTCCGTATCTTCCATTTCATTTACTAATAACTCTGGATATAAACGTGACATCGAATATGACATCTTTCAATTACGTAGCCTGTATATTCATGCTTAATAGCTATGAGTCCGCGGCCCATACATGTTTCCCTTGCTACAGCCTGCGAAGTAGAGTTTGGTCAAATCGATCATTTTCAAGGGACCAAAACACAAACAGGAGACAAGATCACACCCAAGTCGCTCTGTTGTTGTTTCATGATTGCTCTTTGATCGCTTGTGGATTTACACCAACCAGCCCAATCTATATACTTCAGGCATTTTGCCAAATCGTCGCCCAAGTGGCACTCACTGGTGCCAAATTGTCGGTTTCCTCTATTTTAGCTCGTAATAACTCTTGGTACCGACTTGATACTGACGGTATCACTATAAAATTACGCAGTCTGTGTATCTTCTGCGGACCGTAGCTGTTGTCCTTGTTGCACCCTTAGAACCCGCATTTAGTCAATTTGTCGTCCAGAACGCTATCACAGGCACCAACCTGCCAATTTCATTCCGCAATCTCACGATATCTGGAAAGCCTCATGCTCGTTCTCACAGTTATACATCACGTCTTATTCTTTATCTTACGCGAAAGCTCCTGGGCGTGTTATCGGTGTTGTTATCAGGTCGAGTGTGAAAAAGGAATTGTTCGCCTCAGGTGTGTCCTCCTCTCCCTGCCCAAATCTGTTCCTCCTCACGTACTCATGCACCACCCTGTAAACTTACCTTCCTTCCGTAGTCCTCTGCTATCAGGTCAAGCCAAGCCGGGTTTCAGAGGGGTTGTCCCGGAATGCTGCTCTTGTATAAATTTGTCTGTCCGCCTTTAGTGAAACCGTCAACAATCATTTCAGTTTCTGCTGCTCTAGTGCGGGTTTTTTCGCCTCAAGGTAATCAAGAACGCGAGATGGCCTTCCCCATCTGCCTTACAATGTCCACCGTCATCAGATCACTTGGACGAGTCATTGCTAGTGGATCCTATTTTGTATATGCCGTACTTCTCAATCTCGAACTCCATGTGCCGCAGTGCTCTTCTCCAGATGAGGTGAGGTGAGGTGAGGTGAGGTTACGTTACGTTGGGTTACGTTGAGTCAGGCCGGGTCGGGTCGGGTTAGGGTTAGGGTTAAGGTTAAGGTTAGGTTAGGTTAGGTTGGGTTAGGTTGGGTTGGGTTGGGTTGGGTTGGGTTGGGTTAGGGCCCGCTCCCTCTTGCAGTGAAGGACTTCCGACGCCCCTACAGATAAAGAAAGTAGAATAGTGCGAGCGAGGTGTCTCCGCAATGGAAAACCTGAAGCGGTAGCACTACAAAAAGAGGTACATTTGCTTGAACTTGTTCTTTTCTCAAACGAATATTACCTCTGTGGGTAATAATCTGAAGCATGCAATTCATCTCATATCTAAAATGAACATGAAGAAAGATTATCAGTAATTCTGCTCTTTCTGTTGGAAAGAAAGAAAAACGTCTTCATTAAAAAAAATGCATCTTAGTGAATTATGGAAATTAGAATGTCAAAATACCTTGCGCATAAAGTCTTACTCATACGCCTAAATGCGAAACTAATGTACAAATAGTTCTAGTTGTTTTATTACAAAACATCTGTATTAAAAAGGCCTACGACCACGAAGTATGCCTTTGTGAGACGTTCCTGTTTATTTTGTGTGTGCGTGCATTTCAGCTTGGACAATTATTTATAAAAAAGCCACGAGGGCACGTCATTTTCACAGTTGAGTTCTACCATCAGCCGCATACCTTTTCCAAGAAAGACTATAATGACTACGCGCCATTTCCTAAATTCATTAATTAACTTTTTAATTAGGACGTCTTGAACAAAAGCCAGATACCGGTATGGGAGACTGTCCTACTTAAAAGCCACACGACGTTTACATTTTTTTAAACACGCACGCGTATTAAAATATCCATCCCTGAATTTTGACATGCAAATGGGCCAAAACCGAAACCGTGGCAACCGCGTTTGGGGTGATGGTCTTCACCGGTACGGGATCTGTATATACTTCTCTTTGTCAACTGCGCTCACAACTATATTGTCTTGGCTCAGAAACTCTATGTGTCTGGAACGTAGAGAGAGGAAAAAGGAATCGCAAAACACGAATATACTTCAAGTACTCTTCTCCTTAGGGAAGCGAGAGTTCTCCGTTCCTTTGCTACACGCTGTGAAATTGAACCGCTGTTTTTATATATTTATTTCTTTCTTTCATCACTTTGTTATGAGATGACTAATGCTTTGCCAATTTAACACGAACATAATTATACTTTGGAACAACTTGTTCGCAAAGCATATGTACGCGTATGCACTTCCTTTAATCGCTTCAGAAGTATTTCTCCCGTAACATATCTCAGCAGATGGAGTATGTCATGTAGGTAACACAATTTTGGCACACTATTTGCTTGATATGTCTAACAAGAAGAGATATCAAATCTTTGTGTCAAAATGGTGTGCCACGTGTCCGTGTAAAGACGAGTCGCTTAGATGGAATAGGTATAGCACCTTGATGTTGAATGCAAGAAGTTGACAACATATATGTCATGGGTTAAAAGAGCAGTACCTCATACACATCAGATGAATGCCAACACTTCAGTGCTTTACATTTACCTGCTATTCCAATGTTTACTCTCGCTTCTATTGGAATTATGTATTTCAGAATCATTTGTGTATTATTAAATTTTCATTTGGCAATCCTTTCACATGTCTTGTGATAGACAGGTTAGCAATGTAAGCAGTGTTTATGTGCCTCTCACAACCTGCATCTTTATGCAAAAATACTCCAAAAGCCGGGAGACGACATAACTAGACAAAAAAAGAAAGTAGAGAACTCAGACTTAACATAACAAAATAACAAGGTTTACTCAGACGTTTCGTCCGTCATGCGACGGACATCATCAGTACCAAACTGAATGAGAGATTCCACAACCGGTCGCTATTTAAGGAGATGGGAGTATTGTTAGGGGAAGGGCCACGGTTTTTGTTACAAACCGAGGGGTAACCGCGTATCTGCCGAGACGCTAGAAGCTTCCTGTGTCCCCATCTTTGTTCTCTCTTGTTGGACCGGCCTCGGCGGCTCAGTTAGTAGCGTGTTCGCCTTGTGATCCCGAGATCACGGGTTCGAACCCAGGATCGCGGGTTCGAGGACGCCAGCAACTTGGTGGCAGGGTACAAGTTACTTAGACACGCCGTCTTCCGCGAGGGACGTTAAATACGGGGTGCCGTGTGATGAGCTTTCATTGCACGTTAAAGAACCCTCAGGTGGGCAAAAGCAATCCACAGACCGACCGCTGTGGCGTCGCTCATGATCTCAGTTGTCTCGCGACGTAAACACCCAATTATTAATTATTATTGTTCTCTCTTGTTTTGTTAAGTTGGAGTTCTCTACTTTTTTGTCTGCATTTTTATATCTGAGGCTGTTTTTGTGACACGAGGACAAGGGTGCCGGCAACATGGCTCATGTTCACAAAAATGCAGAACCAGAGAGACACACACACAAACAAACAATACAGCATAACACAGTCCCAATCATTTTGTCGTGTCCTTTTTGTTGTGTCGTCTGTTCTACAGTTTTTTTTTTTTTCGTGTGTAGTCTCTGGATTTTAAGCCCAAGAGTAGTTGCTGAGTTGCTGTAGAGAATGATGAGAACATGTGAAGCATACATTTTCTGATTCTCACATTATGCTCTAAGCAGTGTGAAATATAACTCAAAAGGAATTTAATGAGAGACAACTTGTCACCAAGATTAGTGTGGGAACATCGCAAAGGAAAAATAATTCTAAACCATAATGGATTCCTATCCTGATGGTACAGTATCAGATAAAAGTTATTCAAATAATATTAAAGAAGTAACCGTGCAAACTATCAGTCAAACAGTGAAGCTTCCTGCAGTACACTACAACATCAGTATTTGCAAAACTGACACATAAACCTTAGGGAGGCCGCAATAGTCAAAGCGGGGGTTACACCACTTGGCGAAATGAGAAAGCAGATGAAGTGAACGCAATATGCGACAAAACCAAGGAAACTATCTCGCTACAACTGCAATATATTGAAGTTGTTTTTAAAAAATAGAAGTTCATTTCAGCGCACAAACACTCGAGAACCGAGCTAACGTGCTTTTCGTCAGGTCCGTCGCATTATTTCTATTATCATGACGAGACCCCCTAACCTACAACATACGTCACTTGCGCACAGTAATATAACATTTATATTATTGTATATGTGTCAGGGCGCACACATGCACAGACGAGAAAAGATATCAGCTGTCGCACACACAGCCATCCCGAAAACTATGCCCATCTTCGTTGATGCACCCACGAATCCACAGGAAGACCGCCAAGGCTTTCCCACTCGGATTAAGTACCCGTACCTTGAACTGTGAACAGTTTGGTGTACACTCCAGAAAACGAGAACAACTGATTGCCGATTTCGTGGCCGCGGCCATGCGAGCCGACAAGGACAGTTCAACAGAGGAGCAATGTTAGGTGAACGCGAACGTGGCGCTAGTGGTGGGTGCAACAATTTGCACTTCAAACGACGTAAAACACCAAAGAGTGAGCCACGAGAATGCTTCCCTATCAAAAATTCCACCAAGCTGGTGGCCTGGTGGTCCACCAGCCCGTAATTTGGGACGGTGGGCCACCAGAATGTCTGGTGGCCCGTCCTGTTTCCTGGTGGTTTGGTGGTCCACCAAGAATCCTCATGGACCAGCAGCGGTCCTGGTTTGGTGGACCACTTGAGGTCCTGGTGGTCAAGCAGTAGGGCTTCCGTGCACACTTGTGTGTGTGTTTGTGGTCTCAGTAAGTGGATGTGTGTGTGTGTGTGTGAAGACAAAAGACACATACCAAACTATGCTTTTGTGCCCGACCTTTTATTTTTTTCTTCGAAGATCGCGCATCTTCTGCGATAGGAAATAGCGCACTTTGCGTCGTCGCTCGTTCTCCTTGTCTGCACCAGGATCACCATGGCGCCTTTCAAACATGCCTGAAAAATCAACATGGTGTAAGCACACCTGCACAAAGAATTCTTGCAACTGAAAAAGCAAAGAAGCATATTAAAGTAGCAGTGGTCCAGGAACGCTCACCATAAAGGGCTTCTAGCTTGTGAGGAGTGAGCGGTTCCTGGGCCTGCTGAACTCCATCGGCTTTGGCACGGTTTGAAAGCGTGCCCGTCACACTCTTTCGTGCGAGGACTGGCGCTGACCAAATGACCAGAGCGGTGTGCTTCACAAACATTGAGTCTTCTGTGTAGCTGTGTATCTTGTCCCACACAGCTTTTGGTAGCCACAGATCTGAGCCTGCATGCACCTGCACAAGTTGGACAAACGTCACGAGTGCAAAGAACAAATGTGCAAAAACACAGAGTCGTACAAACTGCTTGACTACTAAAAACACGAGCATATTCTTATACCCCTGCCACACGGGAAACCGAATGGCATTCCCAGTGAATGTCACTCGTTTGTCTTACATTGAGCTATAGAAAGAAACAGAATGTTATTCGCAAATGATGTCTGTGTCGTTAATTAAGGGCCGAATATCTGCACCATTATGCAGGTACAACAGCTATATTTTTATTATTTCTGGGAACTAGCGAATCATTACATTATTTTACAAAAGCGCTGCGTTTTGAACTATGCTTAGTATTGGCGAAATATCACAGGCAAAGACAACTGAGGAGCCTATCTGTACCACAGTTGGCAACGTAGCAAATGGGAAAGAGGGGAGTTCTCCGAAAAACTGTTTAGCCTTCCTTCCTTCCTGTGAAAAGTTGTCAAGCTTGGGATAAAATATTGGAGTACAACTTCTCATTCATCTTTTATTTTTTTAACTGTTTATCATCGTTTTTGACACCTCTTTACTGCGAAGGTAAGATGTCGGTGTAAGAGAAAAAATTGAATGAGGAGAACATTCATTGTAGGTATAAACCTTTCAACTTAAGAAACATGGAAGCACAATATTACATGATGGCTCACAACCAGCAAGTTTAAAATTGCTGCCGTAATGTCCAGCTCTGCAGCTCACGTGCATCCCGCTACTCTGCTCATCACGGGCACATATCTACGATAGAAGTACTTTCCAGAAACAGCGGACTTATGAACTTTCTGATGTGAGGCACCGTACAACCAACACGCAGTTCCTCCATAACTTGGCTGACCTGCTTATACTAGACAATATGTGCATGATAGGAGGAGTGCTCCAAGGCTCTAAGACCTTACAACCTTGGAGCACAAGTTTGAATGGACATCCATTGCCAGGCATCGATTTGAGCATCACCTCTGTTGGATGCGAACAGTCCTCTTATCACACACATGTGAACTAGTTTAAACGGTTCAGCCAAGTTATAGAGGAAAATTATGTTGACAAAATGGCGTAAATGCAGGCTAGCTGATGGATAAATTCCATGATCGGCAAGCCTGAGCGATGGGCAAGACACGTGAACAAACACAAACACGAAGGCTCAAAAGCCTTTTGAGCCAAATTTGAGCCTTCGTGTTTGTGTTTGTTCACGTGTCTTGCTCATCGCTCAGGCTTGCCAATTGTCACGAAGCCAAATGGGTCGGCGAGTGGGCGAATAAACAGCGAAAGGTTTATTAGACTACTTGGTAGCAAAACACAAGAGTGATAGCACTCTGAACACAACTGAGTCCAAATAATGAATGCTCCAGCTTGGAGCGCACAAGCATTTAAGCGTTGCGCCGAAAACTCTAGAAACAGCACGTGCGTTTGCCAGAGAGCAGGCGATGTGTCTGGAAGCTTCTTGCTTCTTCCTCAGCATGCGCCTGGAAGAGATGTACCGTTTCGTGCCTGCCCTGGAAGTTTCGCGATAATGATTCGTGGCATTGCCCCCTCCGTAGACGGGGCATCGTCTCGATGCCGTTTCTTCTCTTTTTTTTTCATGTTGTTTCCTTCCAGCCAGTCTTCAGCGCTACCTGCTGTAGTACGGCTTGAGTCGAACGACGTGAACTATTTCAGTCCTCGGGGGACGTCGAGAGGGAACGCTGCCCTCAGGTACCACTTCGTAGTCCAGGTCTCCAATGCGTCGAAGTACTTTGTAGGGACCGAAGTACCGCTTCAGTAGCTTCTCGCTCAGGCCACGTCGTCGAATCGGCGTCCAAACCCATACCAAGTCGCCTGGAATGAAGCCTACTTCTCGTCGGCGCAAATTGTATCTTCTTTCATCGACGCGTTGTTGTTGACCAATCTGTAGTCTGGCCAGCTGGCGGGCTTCTTCTGCTCGCTGTGTGAAGTCCAGAGCGTCGTGTTCCACATCACTGGGTTCGTCGGGCAGCATCGCGTCCAGCATAGTCGATGCGCCATGGCCGTGCGCAAGGCGGAACGGTGTGAATCCCGTTGTTTCCTGCACAGCCGCGTTATAGGCGAACGTGATGTACAATCTAAATCTTTTCACACCTTTAAAAGTGTAATAGCGTGCATGGCTCACGCCTTTTTAGGTGTAATTTTGGTAGCATCATAATGGAGCACGGTTTCGCACAAATTTTCTTTACTCGAGTGTTGTCGTCCTCCAAAAATTCATTCTTGCAACGTCTCAACATTGTTCAACAGTATTGTAGACACTTGCGCGTGCTCGATTATCGATAGCGATGCATAGATGCATTGGCTCGTACCTACGATATCCAAGACATAATGAAAGCAAGATTTGCACTGACACTTGCTCTTTAGTAATGCTTTCCGAATTTTGTAAAATATCATCCTGGAGATGCAATGTTACGCAACCAGATTGAATGTGCATAGCGCACACCTTTAAAGGTGTGAAAAAGTTTAGACTGTAAGGCAGTATTTCGTCCCATCCCTATTGAAAAAAACCCATATCGTATAAATACGGGTCCCATATATATGGCATTATTGAACATGGGGTTATGTGTCATATGGACATATGAGTTATATAGACCATACGGGGTCCTCATATGGCTCGTATGAGCCGTACGAGAATCTCCATATCCAACAATCCCGTATAAATGTGTCCCATACAATTATCATGTGACCCATAGACCCACGTGATTGTGTGAGCCACAACGGAATTATGAGACCGCTTATACGGGGCGCAGAGAGCATAAGCTTATGTACCACGTTGAAGAAGCCGCTGGTCGGGTAACGGTCGTATGACGATACGGAGTGAAGGTTATACAGGGTTGACCCATAGTGGGGAACCAAAATCCACCTACAGACAAAGCACCAAAGGGGAGGATACATTGTGAAAGCAGTACAGATCTTAGAAAAATGTAGGTATGATAAGCTGGGTATCTTTACGCGAACATAGTGGCAAAAGAACCAGGAAACTTTTCTCTGTTATCCAGTTTATTTGACTTGTTACATTCAAGGGCACGGTTGTAAAAGCTTGCACTGCCATGAAGCAGACATTGGAGTTGCATGGGTGAAGTGCACACCATACCTGCTTCGCAGGAAACACAACTCAGTAAAAATCTTTGCAATGACCTGTAGCTTAACTTTGTCTTTTAAGATCTCAGCGACGTGTGTGTTCATTTTCCTACGTCGGGAGTGCGACAGCCCATTTGTCTTGTGCACAGAAACAAATCTGTCAAAAGCGTCTGAAATTCAAAGATTCCACATTTGTAACAGGCCGATGAAGCATCACATGTGACATCTTCACCCGATGTTAAGTGACGATATCGGTTAACGACTACGGCAACGACCACAATGAGTTCAGCATAAGGTAACAGGACTCAAGAGGGTAGTAATCACACTGAGTGCATAAAGTAATAGGAACCCACACGCTAGCAATGTTACCAAGCAAACCGTGCATGAATCATGACACAGCAGCCTCAACACTAACCTTCCATTCACGAAATCCAACGGCTTGTGGTCGTATCTTCCAAGGCGTACAAACAGAGAAACATGTCCAGACATCACTAGCAAGGTACAAACACACAGTCAGAACAGTTGTAAGCCACGCCGAAACACCCAGAACACGAACGACGACAACACGCGACCGCTCTCCTCCGGTGCTCAACGTCGCCTGAGAGCAGTCGCGGATGCAGAGTCTGGCATCGGGGGCGCCACTGTCGCGGCGCTCTTCGTGCTATATCAAGAGAACTGAAATCGGCGCGAGCACGACAACAATGCTATCGGAAAGAGGACGTTTTCCCCGTCAAAACGAGACCTCATTCACCTTCCTACGCCAAGAAACACACAATATCGAAAAAAAATGCCCCGCGCCCCATGTATAAGGAAACCGCCGTTGCCACGGGATCCTAACTAGAGAACGGAGAGAGATAAAAAGGTGTCTCAAGTTCCTACACCTTGCCCGCTTTGAGCACGTGTGCCCGTTAGAGGGAGGTTCGGATCTGCCGTGGGGTTTGAACCCAAACACTGAGACAAATGTCGCAGAACGGGGGTCGGCGTCAGGAATTTTCGGAATGACGCCGTAACAGCTGGAAATTGACGGGTGGTCCGAATCGGAAACTTGTAGTGCAGGGTACGGAGCATGCACACACAAAATTTTGTGTAAATCGGGCGTTAGGTAAGCAAGTTACAGCACTGAACAGCGGGAAGAGTTTCGGGGCGTCGTCACCCAGCACGCCGGCGTCGAAAAACTACAAAGCCAATATCTTATCTTGGAGAACGAAACTTTTCGGGCCTATAGGACAAACTCGATTAAAAAGAGAACGTCGAGACCTTCAAAACTACGTTACCCACGACTATGTAGCTGTAACTGGGGCGGTTTTAGGAAAATGCGGCCGCCCGTCACATGTATCCTGAGGAATGCAAACACGGAAACCGGGAACTGGAGAACCGCTAAAGTTACAGAGCTGCGCTCAATTTTGTCACGTTTGGTACGTCATGTAGAGCATGTTACAAAAAAATGAACATCGTCGGACGCGAGCTTCCTTCCTAAAAAGGACCCCAAAGTTTGCAAAAAGAGCATCGCGAACGCGTCTTCACCCACAATTTCCGAACCGCTAAAGACCGGACCGCGGTGTGATTTGGCCGATCATAGAACTATTCGAGACCTATTTGGACGCAAATTTTGGCGTGAATCCGACAAACGCCGCGGGAGTGACGGCGCTCCGAATTTGTCGTATATGTGCTGATGGATGATGAGCAGGCTATCCGTGTACTCCAGATAAATACCTGAAGAATCGATACTTTGAGAACGGGAACAGGTTAGAAAGCAGGACAAATCTATGTTAGGGTATAACTAATTGTATTCTCAGCAAAAGCGACACCATCCAACCTGACCTAACCTAGTCATGTGTGTCAACTCACGTGGCGTTCGGAGCGTGTATCCTATTTCTGCATCGTTTCCGTCCGTCCGTTACTATTTAGTTCCTAACACAGGAACGTAGCAATGAGTTTATTTATCTGCACGTTCCTCCACGGCAGTGACACACATTTGGTCCGCACAATCCATTTTTATAAGGTAAGTGCGTGACGCAATTAAGTGGCCGATCTCAAAAACTAGTTTGGCATAATTGTACCCATAACTATGTGGCAGAATCAACGTTTCGAATTATGTGTCATGTGTGATTCCTGTCCCCCATACTATCCTAATGTGCATCATACGGCCCCATATGTGTACTATTGCTGTCACATACGAAGTCGTATGGAACCCATATTGCTGCAACATCACTTCATATGGGTGAAAGATATGTGATATACGGTCCCATATCACTTCATACGAGGCCCACATAAGTATCATATTGACTCCATATGACTCCGTACGGTACCCATAAGAATGCCATATTGCCTACATATGACTTCATAAGCGGTCCATATGTATTAATATAGGACCCATACGAATCTGTACGGGAACCATACAAACTGATATAGGAACCATATGAGTCTCATACGGGATTTTTCAATAGGGATGTCTTGTGCTCGACGTCGACCTACATCGAAATCATGTCGGCAAGGGTTTTGTTTAGGCGTTCGGTGAGCCCGTTCGTCTGCGGATGGTACGCCGTTGTCCTCCGGTGAGCGGTGTGGCTGGGTCGAAGGATTTCTTGTGTTAGCCTGCTTGTAAATGCCCTTCGTGATTATCGGTGATTAAGGCGGTCGGAGCTCCGTGCCGTAGTACGATGTTCTCGATGAAGAACTTCGCCACTTCTGTTGCTGTGCCCTGTGGAAGTGCCTTAGTCTCAGCATAGCGTGCCAGGTAGTCGGTGGCGACGATTATCCAACGATTTCCGGAAGACGAACGTGTGAAGGGCCCGAGTAGATCCATCCCAATCTGCTCGAACGGTGCCAACGGCGGTGCGATTGGCTGAAGGTACCCAGAAGATCGTACTAGCGGCGTTTTTCGTCGTTGGCATTCCCGGCACGTCCTTACATAGTGGTGTACGGTCTTGGCCAGTTTTGGCCAGTAGTACTTTTCCCTTATACGGGCCAGTGTCCGGCTGTATCCCAAATGACCTGATGACGGTTCGTCGTGGCAGGATTCAAGAATCTCGATGCGCATGTCTCCAGGCACAACGAGAAGCCACGTAGCGCCTTGTGGTGCATGGTTTTCTTTGTAGAGGACACCAGTACGTAGGGAAAAACTTGGAAGTGATCTTCTGAAGATGGGAGGAACATTGTCGGCGCGGTCCTGCAGATAGTCGACGAGTGTCTTCAATTCGGGGTCGTTATACTGCTTGGTAGACATGGTAGTCGCGCTCATTAGACCGAGGAAGGCGTCGTCGTCCTCGAGACTGTTGTCCTGTCGCTGGAGTGGTGCTCGGGACAGGCAGTCGGCGTCGTTGTGTTTTCTTCCTGACTTGTAAGTGACGGTTACGTCATACACCTGTAATCGGAGGCTCCATCTGGCTAGGCGTCCTGAGGGGTCTCTTAAACCAGCCAGCCAGCACAGAGAATGGTGATCTGTTACCACCTTGAACGGCCGTCCGTACAGGTAGGGGCGCAATTTTGTGATGGCCCATATGAGTGCAAGGCACTCTTTTTCGGTCGTCGAATAGTTCTTCTCTGCCTCGGTTAGCGTTCTGCTTGCGTAAGCGATGACACGTTCGACGCCGTCGTAAAGTTGAACGAGCACGGCTCCTAGACCATCGTTGCTTGCGTCGGTGTGTATTTCTGTTTCGGCGTTTGGATCGAAGTGGGCAAGCACGGGTGCGATCTGTAGACGCGTCTTCAATTCATCAAACGCCTGTTGCTGGGCTTCACTCCAGATAAACGTCGATCCGTCCTTCGTGAGGGCATTCAGGGGTGACGCAATTCTTGAACAGTTTGGAATGAACCGTCGGTAGTAGGCGCAAAGGCCAAGAAAGCTTCGAACGTCTTTCACGTTAGAAGGAACACGGTAATTTGCGATGGCCGTCGTCTTCCCGGGGTCGGGGCGTACGCCGTCGCTGCTCACGAGATGGCCGAGAAATCTGAGTTCCTCGTAGCCGAATCGACACTTCTGAGGCTTCAACGTCAGCCCTGCAGTTCTGATAGCCTCGAGGACTTGCTTTAGCCGTTCAACATGTTCTTCGAATGTTCTTGCGGAGATGACAACATCGTCGAGGTACACCAGGCAGGTTTGCCACTTCAACCCGGCGAGAACTGTATCCATAACACGCTGGAACGTCGCTGGTGCTGTGCAAAGGCCGAAAGGCATAACCTTGAATTCGTAAAGTCCATCCGGAGTGACGAAGGCAGTCTTCTCACGGTCCCGTTCGTCGACTTCAATTTGCCAGTACCCCGTCTTGAGGTCCATGGAAGAGAAAAATTTTGCGTTTTGAAGGCGATCGAGCGTGTCGTCGATGCGCGGTAACGGGTAGACGTCCTTCTTCGTTATCTCATTGAGTTTCCGGTAGTCGACCCAGAACCTGAGTGTTCCGTCCTTCTTCTTCACTAGTACCACCGGCGATGCCCACGGACTGGTCGACGGCTGGATAATGCCATCACTTAGCATCTCTTCTATTTGCGTTCGGATCGTTTCTCGCTCTTTGCAGGAGACCCGGTACGGCATACGGTGAATTGGACGGGCCTTTTCGTCGACGGTGATGCGGTGCTTCGCAATGGGCGTTTGCCTTACTTTCGACGATGCAGCGAAGCACTCACTGAAATCGTTGAGCACCTGGAGACGGGTTTGCTTTTGAGTTGTATTGAGTTGTATTGAGGCACTTCGTCGAAATGTTCGGCCTTGTGTTCCGTGGTGACCGCGATGCGAGCAGTGTCCATCAGGCAAACATCCGTGGTGGACAATTGGTCTACGATGACGGCTATCTTCGTGCCGTTCGCCAGGTGTTGTGGCTGCGGGCGAAAATTTGTGACCAGGAGTTCGAATATTCCGTTTCTTACGCGCACAATTCCTCTTGCTATCCCAATTCCTCGTTCGAGGAGAAGTTGCGTGTTGCCTTCAGCCAACAAACAGCCAGTCGGTGCTCTCTCGCACGTAGCGGTCACAAGGACTGACGACAAGGGAGGCAGGTTCACGTGCTGAGTCGTCACGGCGGTTACGTCCGTGTTTGCGCGTTTCTCCGGGGTTATTCGTGCCCACCACTTGTCTTCTGCTGTTTCCGGCGTTTTAAAAGAGATAACTCCATTTGTGAAGTCGATGATTGCTTCGTTTTCGACTAGAAAGTCCATTCTGAGTATTACATCCCGTGGGCAGTTCGGCAAGACGGCAAAGCTGACGACGTACTGGATGTCACGCACTTGTATGACTGCCGTGCATCGGCCAGTCGGTGTTACGACGTGTCCACCAGCAGTGCCGATGTTAGGCTCATCCCACTTTGTTTGTACCTTGCGAAGCTTCTTAGCCAACCTACCACTTATAACAGAGTCGTCGGCTCCGGTATCGATTAACGCAATCATATCATGGCCGTCGATGAGTATTTTCAGGTTACTGGTAATTTTCCGAGCGTTGTGTTGGTGCTGCGTTGCTCTTGGTCGAGTTGGAGGAATTGTAACTTGTCGTCGGT
Source organism: Ornithodoros turicata (assembly GCF_037126465.1). Taxonomy (NCBI): domain Eukaryota; kingdom Metazoa; phylum Arthropoda; class Arachnida; order Ixodida; family Argasidae; genus Ornithodoros; species Ornithodoros turicata. The sequence goes on along the minus strand of NW_026999320.1, from coordinate 3,449,770 downwards.
CCGCAGCTTCACCTCCCGGAGCTGCAGTCTTCAGTTTTGCCGGTTAGGGCTCCGCCACACAGGTCGTCTTGCCGGTGACGGTGAACGTGCTCTTCCTGGCGATCTGCTGCGGTGGGGGACGCTCGGGGACATGTCGCATCGCGAGCCAGCAGAAGCATTCTGCTGCCGTAGATAGCCTTCAATTGCGACGGGGCGACTACCGCGCTGGGGGCGGGGGGCGTCGGGTGAAAAACCGGGAAGGCCAAGTCGTCGGTAGGGACATCGGCGATAGATGTGGTTGGCCTCTCCGCAGTGGTAGCAGAGTGGTCTGAAGTCGGGAGTCCGCCAAACGTCTCTTTTGCGAAACGGCTGAGAGTGTGGCGGGACGCTCGGAGTAGGTTGGACAGGCCGAGGAGGCGTCCAACGGTTTCCGTAGTACGACGGACGAGTAGGTGGCACCTGTCTCACAGCGGCGGCGTAGGTTGGTCTCGGTACTTCGGCGTCGGGGTTGGCGGTTGACGATGTCTGGATTGCCTGCTGAACCTCGTCCTTGATTATCGCACCGATCGAAGGCAAAGGGTCTTGAGCCTTCTCAGGACAGAGGAGAGCTCGTACTTCTACGCGTACCACCTCTCGAATCAGCTGTATGAGCGATCCGACGTCGAGGCCAGCGGTCGTGGAGAAAGCCTCGTAGCCCTGGGGTCGTTCGTTGACGGTAGCGCGAGAGAGCAGGGTCCTCTCAATGCGGACGGCTTCGTCCAGAAAAGTGTCGGTCGTGGCGGGTGGATCCCGGGACAGGGCGCGAAAAATTTCTTCTTTTACGCCCCTCATGAGTCGCTGAACCTTCTTCTCCTCGGATGCTTTGGGGTCAGCTCGCCGGAAGAGCCGCAACACATCTTCGACGAAGCCTGTAACGCTTTCGTTTGGCAGCTGGATCCGTCTCTGGAGCAGATGTTCAGCGCGTTCAGCTCGTTGTTGAAAAGCAAACGCCTCGCGGAGTTTGCTTTTGAAGACGTCCCAGGACGTGAGCGAAGTCTCCCGGTTCTGGAACCATGTCTTCGCGGTGCCTTCCAGGGAGAAATAGACGTTGACGAGCTTCTGGTCGTCACTCCAGTTGTTGAACTTGGCGATCCGCTCATAGTGGTCGACCCAATCGTCCACGTCGTCGTAATACTCCCCGCTGAATGTCTTCGGCGACCGTGCAGGGGCTATGGGCGTGGCAACAGGTTGCGCCACTTGGGTACTGGTCTCCGCAGTCATCTTCTTCTTGCGTTTAGGGGGTTCTAATGGACCGAATTCTGCAGGCAGACCAAGCTGTCGTCTGCTTTGTCACAATTGGTCTTGCAGGCCGTTGGACAAGGAATGCCCCGCACCTCCACCAGAAATGTCACGAAGCGAAATGGGTCGGCGAGTCGTCGAATAAACAGCGAAAGGTTTATTAGACTACTTGGTAGCAAAACACAAGAGTGATAGCAGTCTGAACACAACTAAGTCCAAAGAATGAATGCTCCAGCTTGGAGCGCACAAGCATTTAAGCGTCGCGCCGAAAAGTCTAGAAACAGCACGTGCGTTTGCCAGAGAGCAGGCGATGTGTCTGGAAGCTTCTTGCTTCTTCCTCAGCATGCGCCGGGAAGAGATGTACCGTTTCGTGCCTGCCCTGGAAGTTTCGCGATGATGATTCGTGGTACTATCATGGAAGAGTATGTTGGTTGTACAGCAAGTGCCTCTCTTGGGAAGCTTCATGGGTGCTGTTTACCTCTGTGGGAGCCTCAACTAGCACCTCAAGCCTGGTGCATGCCCCCGTATCCCCACTTAGGTGTGCATGCAAACAGTATTGTACTGTACACTGCTAGCTACCGTCATACCTGGCCATCTGCAGCTTCTGCCCCTATAGGCAGACTGTCCTCCGGAATAGTGCAGTCCTTGTGTGTGTACAGGGTGACAGCTATGAAAAGGAAAGTGGTAAAAGGATCAAATATCAGCAACAGAGACAATGAATGCTCAACAGCACCAAGGCAAAACCTAAAAGGCCTCTCTGATCGTCAAAACATATGGTGGTATGCATAATATATGCATCTTGAACCCACAAAAAATATTTGCTATGGTCTTTCCTGAAGGATCGTGCATTGAGAAGAAATGGAAAAGTGTTCCACATGATTGATGCTCTTTCATGCTCTGATAACTGTTGTTACCTTCTGTGTTATCTTTGGAAAGTGCATCGTTGGATGTGGTCCGCCAGGCTGATCACCGCTGGGCATGCTTAAGGCACTTGGCTGAAATACTAGAAGGCATACAAAATATAGCACAGGCCAGTTGCATAATCAGGAGTACATGAAACAATGTGACTTACTTTGAGACGACACCATTTCACGAACAGTATCTTCATCCTCGTGGTGGGGCTCGGATGAGTGAAGCTTTGGAGATGGAGCCAATTGGGTTTGAGCTACAGAGAAGAAATAGTTCAGTTAACAATAAATGCAGACAGATGGGCAAAGTATAATCACAAAAATGATGGCAACAATATACCACCAAAAATACAAATATATGTGCCACTACATTTGAATATACCATGTAGAAAAATGTATGTATATTTGAGTACAGTTTGGGGTAACTAGTTACAGGATTTTCAGTAAAAGTATTGCTGTGTATGTGCTCGGTCCGAATTGCTAAGGACTGTGGCATATCTAGGGACAGCTGCTCTCATAACAAGAACTGAAATTGAGCCCCTCTACCAAAAATACTCCCTCCTTGTCGAGCACCCGTAGCACACGATTGTTCGTTAACCAAATTTAACAAAACAGACCTGTTGTGGAACTACAGCAGGGTCATTCCAGGCCAAATCACCCAAACCAAGGGCCAAAGGCTGAAAGGGCCAAAAAAGTTACACGTATTCTGGACCTTCGATAGTTAAAAATCACATGTTTCGAAGACCGAGCACGAAATACTTTTTGCCACATTTAATCTTAAATGTCATACTTTTGGCAAAGTTGGCCGTTTTCAACGCCATTTTCGAAAACGAAGCGGTCGGCCAAGCACAATTAAAATGGGTGGAAATGACATATCAACATTTATACCCACGTATATAAAACAATTAATAATGTACTTTTAGATAGGAAAACTCCCCCCCCCCCCCCCATCATGCGAAAAAACGTTACTCCCCAAACCAAGCCTCACGACCCAGTCGTGTGCGCCCAAGCAATGTTTAGAATGGGGGACATAAAAAATATTTTCTGGCACTTATCTAAAAGTACGTTCTTATTGTTTTTATACATGTGGGAATAGATGTTGATATGTCATTTCCACCCATTTTAATTGTCCATGGCCGACTGCTTACTTTTCGAAAATGGCGTTGAAAACGGCCAGCTTTGCCAAAAGTATGACATTTCGGATTAAATGTGGCAAAAAGTATTTCGTGCTCGGTCTTCCAAACATGTGATTTTGAAATATGGAAGGTCCAGAATACGTGGAACTTTTTTGGCCCTTCCAGCTTGTGCAAAAGCTGCCCTTAGCAAGGTGCAAATTTGTAAGACATAGCAGCAAAAAGCAGCTGTCTCGCAGGCCGAAAATGGATCACGACGGAAGCAACTGATATTGTCAGAATGTTAGAGCCACGCTCTTTCTTCCTATGTCATTAACGTCAACCTCGACGCAAAACTCTGCCCACTCGGTCACTGTTTTCGCAGTAGGGTTTACGGCTTTCCTCTATGGTCTCCTTTGTCGCACAAATCAGTCGTCCCGTATTGCACGCGGCCTATCTGCGAGTGCGGCTTATCTGCCAGAATTTTTTTTAAATGTTCCTAAAAACGGGTCCTGCGGCTTATTCTCATGAAATTACGGTAACTCCACAAGTGTACTCATACCAATTACATGGCTCAAAATGCACAACGGTACAGTCTGACACTGAAGTTAGGCCCCTGAGGTACGCTGAACTTACTCAGGTTATGCTTCAGGATGGCATGGGGTGATGTCACATGACCCCCAGCATTTTCTGGAGCAGTCAAAGAAAAGTTATCAGTCATAATAGGTTGAATATAATAATAGTCAGTTAAAAATAGGTAGAAGTATTAAAAGAAACATGGATCGTAAACTGTCTTATTATGTACATACCGATTTCAAAAATTTTAGAGCAGAGCGCACTTTGTAGTTGGAGGTTGGCCTTCCGTAACCTTCGGTTCTCACTCAGGACATTTTCGTATCTTTCCCTTACTTCACCAAGCTCCTTTTTAGATACAAGCTCATCATCTTCAGATGAATCAATGGATTCTAGAAGTCGAAGCTCCTCGCAATGCTTTACTGCTTTTCTTTGCTTTTTTGATCTGGGCGCTTGTCTTTTGTAACCTGGGAATAAAACAAGGAGGCAGAAGAATTAGTTCAACAAAAAAATCGTTTGAGCACGCTGCTCATACAACGTCACGAAATGTTTACGCTTATATATGCTAGGTAATCCTACCATGCTGGTTAGCAACCTGCAAAGCGAAAAATAGTATGCGTACAAACTAGTGTGGATAGCTCCACAACAATCTCAGTAGATTTACTGAAGAAAGACGTTACCTTTGCCCTTCCTGTTGGGGCGGTGTGGCGGCCAACTGTTTTCGACCTTTTTTGCACATAGAGATCCATTTCTTCCTTAGTTTCTGAAGCGGTACAAACAGTAAATTGAGTAAACACTCCTACAATAAAAAGAAAACGAACGAAAGCTTCATTTTACGACGCACATGGATTCGTACGCCACGTGTGTAAAACACGCACAGTACATTCCGCACTTATACTTCGCGTTGTACAAGTGCCAACGTTTAGCACATACATAACCCCCGCATGTGGGAAACAAACAGCAGTGCGCAGTTTACCTGTCATGTGGAGAATTTTGGCAAAGTAATAGTCTCCAGCAGTCCTGTCATCGCCGGCCCAATAAACCGAATATGAAACGGAGCGATCAAAGTCGAATACGTCTCAAGGTATATTTAAACAGGTAGCGCAACTCCTATAGGCCCCTGTGTCTTCAGAATGACGCCATGATTAAGACGGTCAGCGCCATCCATCCGTTGCGCGGACTTCTACGATTGTAAATAAATGACGTCACTAGTATGAATAATAATTAGTGCATAATTAGCCATGCACGTTTACATTGGCCCACTTCGCTTGCTGTGTATTTTTCCCCTTTTCCCCTTTTTATTTTTGCCCCTTTTCCGCGCCCAATCAACAATACCAGACGAGAACACAGAAAAATAAAGCATATCAGGTTTAATGAATCATATCAATTCCAAATACATACGGTTATCACAGATTTTGACAACTCCAAACAGAAAGGCATCGTGATGACCATTACAGAAATTAGGAAGGCTCACATAAGGCCCATTTCTCACCCAGAGCCATACGTACACCTAGTGATTAGACATTTGCATTTATTCAATGAGTGGCCGTTATAGGTCCATTAAAACAAAACACGACATCGTTGGTGCACAGTTGATTCCTGCTAACACATTCCTCACACTATCATGGCCGCTCGTCCCATGACGAAATCTTTTTTTTTTTCGCGGGCCCAGCAACAGGGATGCATTGTATTCACCTGTTCACACGTGTTAATCTTGGTCTACAGCACGGAGATGTGAACGTCGCTTCCTGTTTGACCCAAAGAGTGTAAGAACTCCGTATTACAATGCACGGACACACGGTACGGATACAGAGACGCACGAATAAACACCCCCAACTGTGACACATGCGCAAAGGAGCAGGATACGGAAATGTACTGAGTGGTAGATGATCTCATATATGTGCACGAGCGGGGCAACAGAAAGTTTTTTCTACATAGAAATTATGAATAACCTATTAGTACACACACAAGCGACGCCCATGTTGCAAAGTTTTTCTGTTTACAACCGTACCTCTACTGTCAACACCCAGGATCGCTCGCGCCTCTTGCTGGTGGCCTTGCCGATGGGTCTGATTTGGTATTTTCGCTAGTTTTCGCTACCAGTTTAGATATACCTTGTACGTCTTCCGGAGAGAAGTTCTTCACGTAATCACAGGTAGTTATCTGCGTCTTGCCGTCGAAGTCAAACTTTACGTACACGAAAAACATCGTTGAAAGACGAATTACAGTGACCACCCCTGCTGGAAATAGCAAGCATGTTCTCACTGAACCCTTCTATCGTCTTGAATGAGATTCAATGTGAAAAATTAGACCCACTTCGTGCATTGTGCTCAGAGTGTGAATTACTCATTGAGGTAATGGGGTGTCGTGCAAGGAAGGAACCTTTACGGAGACACTCTTCAACATGCTGTGTAAGGAAGTTAGCTTACGGGAGCCAGTCACCCAATTAAAGCAATGGGTCTAATGCGAACGAACAGGAATGAGTGCTTTCCAATTGGTTTGATGTGAATACAGGACGAACTGAGTCATTTGGTCTAATGAGTGTCAATGAGGAATGGCAATTTCAAATTCATGCAATGTGTATACACAACCAATTGGTGTAGTGGGTGTAATGAGAACAAATGATCAAAATGATTTCTACTTAAACGAATGTGACTTAAACATCAATTGCAACAGTTCGTCAAATGGGGACAAATGAGAAATGATGACTTTGCCTTTAATTAAAGTATATGAAGAACCAACTGATGCAATATAGGTAAAATGAAGACCACTTCAGGCAATGTTATTTGTGCTGCATCGACATAAAATAAGATGAACAGGTATAAATATCATGAGATAATACACACTGGTTTGCTGTGAAGAAGCATCTCACTTCCAAATACTTTATTTAGTGGGCTGTAGTACGTAATTGGCCCCAATGTCAGAAACACACCAATAACATGCAAATGCTGTACTGCTTCCTACAGTGCTTCATTTTACTCCTGACAGGGATGAATTACATGGACAACATGTTCAATGCTGGCATGTTAACTAACGCTGCTGGACATTTAAAACCACATACAGGATGCCGCTTCTCTTTGAGTGACTGCTGCATTTCTCTTATAGCCATGTCATCTGTTCGCTCCATAGGCGACACGCCTGGGGTGATGGGGATGGTGATGGGGAACCTCATTGCCGAAGCGTGGTATTCACCTTTATGATAACACCAGCTCCAGCCGAGAGCCGATTTCCGTCTGCGTTGATTTCCGTCGTATGAATGTGTGTATGAGTGAGCAAAAATGTAAGAGTGAAAGGAGGGTGAGTGAGAGTGAGTGGCTGGTTTGTCGTCCCTTCAGATGACGCACCCCGAAAGTCGCTGGAGAGGCGTGTTAGCTTAGCTCAATTGGTAGAGCCCTGGACCGGCAATCCAGAAGATGTGGGTTCGATCCCTACAGCTCGCTAACCTTTTCAGTGACTTTCATCTTTCATCATTCTTCATGTACTCGCTGCTTCACACATGTGTGAAGGAAAGTAACAGAATAAGGAATTTCCTTCATGTATGAGGATCATCCAACAAAAGTTCCTCTGCTGTGAACAAAATAACAAATCTATAGCATAACATTGAAAAAAAAAATTACGTACAGATTAGAGCTCAACGTTACTGCCTAATATAGGCTCTTTATTTAGCTGAACATTTTCGGTACTGCGATATCAAGTATTCAATACTGTATTGTATGTGCCATGCTATGCCCTGTTTACAAAGTGAGGCATTCTCTTTGCATTTCACCTGATCAAGTTGTGTTTCATGATCACTTGCGAATTGGTGACTGCCGAGGAGCGCTTTGAGAGGAAGATGGAACAGCAAACTGGGCAAATTTTCATTGAAGTAGGAATCATCACCTTGAGCATGAGGAGAACGAAGTATACAGGAAGCTCACGAAAAGGAAACTCACGTTTGTGTGTCTCCTGTATACTTCATTCTCCTCATGCTCAAGGTGATGCTTCCTACTTCAACGTTGTACCAGCTCGCTCGTGTACTTTTTCTCTCTTTGGCAAAATAACAAATGAATTTCTGGAACAAATCCCTTTCTGGAGTCTTTCAAGACGAGTGCAGACATTGTTGACGTGGTTCGCTACACCCTTCCAAGTCCTGTGCGTCTTTGTTTCATTGTAGTTTGAAGATTTCCTATCCATCCTATATGGTTATGTGCACACAAGGACGGTAACCAAGGTATTACGCAGGCCGTTACGATCGTCAAATACAAAGCTTGCGACGGGATTCTTTCTGTACCTAGGCGATAAACTGAGTTGCAGAATAATTTCACAGCAAATGAGGCTTCACTAGACTAGCACTAAAAGTGAAGGTTTAGTACACATGCACGGCACAATAGCTCTGCACCTCCGTTCTCCACAAACAAGTAGTTGAAAGTAAAACTCGGAAGCACAATCGTGCCGTAAAGCTTGCGGCAAAATTGGAAGTAGTTGGAGCTTGCGGTAACCTAACTACTGTAGTTAACTACTCAAAATAGTAGTTTAACTAGTAGTTGCCACTACATTTCTGCAAATAGTTGATTACTACTTTTTAACTACAATTAGGTAGTTTAACTAGTAGTTTAACTACATTTACTGCTACCTGTGTTACATGTTTAACTACTTTTAACTACTACCTGTGTTACATGTAGTTAACTACTGGCCATCACTGAATACATACATATATATATATATATATATTAAATTTTGTCATACTCCGAAAAGCCAACAGCTACGCGGATGTCAGTATGGTCATCAAAGCTTGCATTTACTACAACGAAAGATAGGTTTTCCTTGCTTGTCTGTTTTGTACTGACAATGAATGACATTGTTTATTTCGTATTTCACTTTTGCTAGTTGGTTGTTGCCGTCACTCACAAAATGTGTATTGCTTTGCATGCGATTAAATCGACGCTCGCAGTTCTGGAAGGTGTGTTGACAATTGTTTTGTTTTAGTATATTTATGTTGCACCTGCCTTCTAGATTGTTTTGAGGACTGGTTGGTCGACCATGGAGCGTCAGGCCCCTGCGTAAAGGAGCGCCTTGGCTCTCTCAAGGGCCACCTCATTGCCACTCTGAGGGATGCAGCAAAGGCACCAAACAAAAGGCACAAAAAAAAAACACTACTTTTAAGTCTGTACCCATTCCTTCTGTTCCCTTACCTACTTGAGAAATCCCAGATTTCATGTGAAACTTGATTTAAATGGAATCCTCATCAAATCAAGGCTGAATTTAAATTTCTGTGCGAAAAAAATTAAAACCGAGTTGTGGGATTTCACACCGGATCAGGCAGGATGGTCCGGTCGACGTCCGCAAGTTTTTTCTTTCAAACATATACTAAAGCCTTGTCCCTACGAGGCATATTGAGACTGAAAGTAGTTGAAAATAATTGGTGGTTATTTCTTACGGTTACGTCAGTTCTTGGTTACGTCAGTGTTATTTGACTTGGACAGCCATTTCTACCTAACTGAGTTTCACGTTTCACAGGCTTGCTGTCAATCCAATAGACGATTTCAGAAAATGCCGCATGACGCCGCGTAGTGGTGTGTTGTGCGCAGCCTCGCAGCGCATCATGGGAGATGCACTCCGGGCGAACGAGCGGCTGTTTTGGTCTTCGCTTCGCCTTGGCAGTGTGTTTTCTTCGCTCGGTCTGAGCTTTCTTTGATTTGCTTCATCTACCGGACGTACTGGACGAAAACAGCTGATCGAAGGTAGGTGAATGGTGCTCTTTCCTCTATCGTGATGGTACGTGTGTGACTAGCGGAAATTTTGTCTCCGACTGTTAGCTAAAGGGGAGTCGACAGAGGAAGCTAAGCCTGACGACGAGTGAGCTTCGCGCGGAAGCTCGCCACAAATAATTTGTGGGTTGTATGCCTCGCTCTTTGCATTTGCAATCCGTGGCTTGTAATGTCGGCATGAAGTTGACAAGCGGGAGATTGGCTTGGGATAGTTTGACTTGTTTGTGGTTGTCCTGATTCGGTTCGAAAGGCGAACGAGTGACGTATTCAGTACTTCGAAGACCACCTATCACGATGTCTTTCTGTTTTATTATTCACTTTTTTGTGTGTTGCTGTACGAATAAGTATTCCTCGGCGCGTGTTGTGCACACTTTAACAGTTTAAAAATAATTTTTTTTTTGGTTCTCCTCAGAGATGACATCGATCCCTTCGCGAGGGACGAGCCCGTGCGTTGTACCCAGCTGCAATCATCGTACTGCGTACAACAAAAAAACTGTCGTGGTACTACTTTCCCAAGAAGGATCCCCTGCGCAAGCTCTGGATACAAGCCCTTATCCAGAACACTGTGCTACCGGAGTCATGGGAGCCTAAACCCAAACAAAGGATCTGCGGCGCACACTTCAACACTTCAAGAAGAAAGGAGTACATGGACAAGTTGCCACGCTACTTGACGCCTGGGACTTTCATCCAGTCAGGTATGGGAGCTATACCATGTTCGTCAACAGGACAAAAAGGGTGATATTTCTTTATCTCTGTTCATGGAAACCATTGAGCATTGCTAGATACCGCTGTGGAGGATACCGTAGAAACATCCTTTGACATATCCCAGTGTGAGCCAAGATGGGACTGGTGCAGTGGCATACGATCACGGTAAGAGCATTTCTGTGCTCGGTTATTTCCCACCTCTACTTGCAGAAGCGAAAATAATTCCATATCTGATGCCAGCACCTACAGACAGTGCAATGGTGGAAGCTGCACATGAACATTCAAATGCAAGAAATGGTACCAAGCCCAGGCAGCTCGAAGATGTAAACGCAAAGTTCACTGAAGAATGTTCACGGCTACGAGAAGCAGTTTCGAGCCTTCATGAAAAGAATGCAGCGCTGCAGAACGTGAATGTAGGGTTGGCACAGGTAAATGACGACCTGCGTCAGAGGAACCAGCAGCTTGAGTGCCGTATCACTGAACTCGAAACAGCTGCTGAACTACAAAGCCATGAACTGGAAAAGCTCCATGCAACACTGGCCACAGCTGGTGAAAAGTTCTCCAAGGAACAGCAGGAGTTGAAGTCTTATGTTTGTGACTTGGAGATGAAACTAGAACGGAGCAGTTCCACTCAAGAGCCCGGTACCAGGTGCACCCCCGCCCGTGTTCTCTCCGACGATGAAAAGCTTCATTTTTACACTGGGCTTAATGGTCTGGAGCGCTTCAAAAGGTTTTGCAGCTTTGTTGAGGCAGGCTATGAAGACTACAAGAACGCTTGCACCGAGAGTCCATCAAACAGAGGTAGGAGTCGGGTGTTTTCTGTGGAGGAGCAGCTTATCATTGTTCTCATCAGACTCAGGGTGGGACTACTGGAACGGGACCTGGCATTTAGATATGGTGTCAATTTAGGGTACGTGAGTGAACTGTGCTAATTTTGGACTGAATTCTTGAGCAACTACTTGGAACAGACACCGATATGGCCTTCCAGAGAGACCGTGAATGACTTTATGCCGGAAGTATTCAAGGAATCATACCCAACAACTAGAATCATCTTGGACTGCACAGAACTCTTCATTGAGACCCCGAGTGACCTGCGGGTTCAAAGTGATACTTACTCGTCATATAAGTCGCATAACACAGCAAAAGGTCTCATCGGTATTCCTCCAAATGGGTTTGTTACATTTGTAAGTGACTTGGCACCTGGGAGGATCTCAGATGAGGCTCTGGTTAAACAGAGTGGACTGTATCAATTACTTGAACCAGGCGACAGTGTTATGGCAGACCGGGGATTTCTTATTGTTGAGGACCTTGCTGCACTGAATGTTGGCTTAAATATTCCCCCATTTTTAAATGGTGCTCCACAGCTGACCCTGGAAGATGAAATAACAACACGAAGGATCGCTAGAGTTCGCATTCATGTAGAACGTGTTATTCGGAATGTGAAAACGTTCAGAATTTTGAAGTACGTTTTTTGTAAGTCAATGTCAGGGTAGCTCAATTTTGTTTGGAAGACTTGTGCATTGTTGTGCAACTCCTTAGATGAACCACTGCTGACAAGGAAATAGCTTGAGGGGCTGCCACTCTGTGCGCAGCATCTGTGGAAGATGCGTGTTTGCAATGTTCCACGTACGAAACAAGATCCATCTGTTCCTGTAAATTTGAACAATACTTGCAGCGCATTCACCTTTAATGCTGAAAAAGCACCTGCAGATTCTGTGTTTTAAATGTCGGGAGCTGTTACTTTGTCACGATTGAGCATATGATTCCTACACACTAAATCTGGTGACGCTTAAAATCACTACGTGACCCCCTTTCAGCGTTAAAAAAAGGCACTTATTTTACGCCAAAGACTCTGTTTCTCTCCACTGAATGTCGGTTCCTCCAAATGAATCCGAACTTCTGTTACTGGAAAGGCTACCCTACGGAGCAAAGGTACCCGGAACATTTTAGCTCTAAAAAAATAAGTGCCTTTTTTTAACGCTGAAAGGGCGTCACGTACACGTAGTGATTTTAAGCGTCACCAGATTTAGTGTGTAGGAATCATATGCTCAATCGTGACAAAGTAACAGCTCCCGACATTTAAAACACACAATCTGCAGGTGCTTTTTCAGCATTAAAGGTGAATGCGCTGCAAGTATTGTTCAAATTTACAGGAACAGATGGATCTTGTTTCGTACGTGGAACATTGCAAACACGCATCTTCCACAGATGCTGCGCACAGAGTGGCAGCCCCTCAAGCTATTTCCTTGTCAGCAGTGGTTAATCTAAGGAGTTGCACAACAATCCACAAGTCTTCCAAACAAAATTGAGCTACCCTGACATTGAGTTACAAAAAACGTACTTCAAAATTCTGAACGTTTTCACATTCCGAATAACACGTTCTACATGAATGCGAACTCTAGCGATCCTTCGTGTTGTTATTTCATCTTCCAGGGTCAGCTGTGGAGCACCATTTAAAAATGGGGGAATATTTAAGCCAACATTCAGTGCAGCAAGGTCGTCAACAATAAGAAATCCCCGGTCTGCCATAACACTGTCGCCTGGTTCAAGTAATTGATACAGTCCACTCTGTTTAACCAGAGGCTTACTGAGATCCTCCCAGGTGCCAAGTCACTTACAAATGTAACAAACCCATTTGGAGCAATACCGATGAGACCTTTTGCTGTGTTATGCGACTTATATGACGAGTAAGTATCACTTTGAACCCGCAGGTTACTCGGGGTCTCAATGAACAGTTCTGTGCAGTCCAAGATGATTCTAGTTGTTGGGTATGATTCCTTGAATACTTCCGGCATAAAGTCATTCACGGTCTCTCTGGAAGGCCATATCGGTGTCTGTTCCAAGTAGTTGCTCAAGAATTCAGTCCAAAATGAGCACAGTTCACTCACGTACCCTAAATTGACATCATATCTAAATGCCAGGTCCCGTTCCAGTAGTCCCACCCTGAGTGTGATGAGAACAATGATAAGCTGCTCCTCCACAGAAAACACCCGACTCCTACCTCTGTTTGATGGACTCTCGGTGCAAGCGTTCTTGTAGTCTTCATAGCCTGCCTCAACAAAGCTGCAAAACCTTTTGAAGCGCTCCAGACCATTAAACCCAGCGTAAAAATGAAGCTTTTCATCGTCGGAGAGAGCACGGGCGGGGGTGCACGTGGTACCGAGCTCTTGAGTGGAACTGCTCCGTTCTAGTTTCATCTCCAAGTCACAAACATAAGACTTCAACTCCTGCTGTTACTTGGAGAACTTTTCACCAGCTGTGGCCAGTGTTATATGGAGCTTTTCCAGTTCATGGCTTTGTAGTTCAGCAGCTGTTTCGAGTTCAGTGATACGGCACTCAAGCTGCTGGTTCCTCTGACTCAGGTCGTTGTTTACCTGTGCCAACCCTACGTTCACGTTCTGCAGCGTTGCATTCTTTTCATGAAGGCTCGAAACTGCTTCTCGTAGCCGTGAACATTCTTCAGTGAGCTTTGCATTTACATCTTCGAGCTGCCTGGGGTTGGTACCATTTGTTGCATTTGAATGTTCAGGTGCAGCTTCCACCACTGCACTGTCTGTAGGTGCTGGAATCAGATATGGAATTATTTTCACCTCTGCAAGTAGAGGTGGCAAATAACCGAGCACAGAAATGCTCTTACCGTGATCGAATGCCACTGCACCAGTCCCATCTTGGCTCACACTGGGATATGTCAAAGGATGTTTCCACGGTATCCTCCACAGCGGTATCTAGCATGGCTGAATGGTTTGCATGAACAGAGAAAAAGAAATATCACCCTTTTTGTCCTGTTGACGAACATGGTATAGTTCCCATACCTGACTGGATAAAAGTCCCAGGCGTCAAGTAGCGTGGCAACTTGTCCATGTACTCCTTTCTTCCTGAAGTGTTGAAGTGTGCGCCTCAGATCCTTTGTTTGGGTTTAGGCTCCCATAACTCCGGTAGCACAGTGTTCTGGATAAGGGCTTGTATCCAGAGCTTGCGCAGGGGATCCTTCTTGGGAAAGTAGTGCCACGACAGTTTTTTTGTTGTACGCAGTACGATGATTGCAGCTGGGTACAACGCACGGGCTCGTCCCTCGCGAAGGGATCGATGTCATCTCTGAGGAGAACCAAAAAAAAAATTATTTTTAAACTGTTAAAGTGTGCACAACACGCGCCGAGGAATACTTATTCGTACAGCAACAGACAAAAAAGGGAATAATAAAACAGAAAGTTATCGTGATAGGTGGTCTTCGAAGTGCTGAATACGTCACTCGTTCGCCTTTCGAACCGAATCAGGACAACCACAAACAAGTCAAACTATCCCAAGCCAATTTCCCGTTTGCCAACTTCATGCCGACATTACAAGCCACGGATTGCAAATGCAAAGAGCAAGGCATACAACCCACAAATTATGTGTGGCGAGCTTCCGCGCGAAGCCCACTCGTCGTCAGGCTTAGCTTCCTCTGTCGACTCCCCTTTAACTAACAGTCGGAGACAAAATCTCCGCTAGTCACACACGTACCATCACGATAGAGGAAAGAGCACAATTCACCTACCTTCGATCAGCTGTTTTCGTCCAGTACGTCCGGTGGATGAAGCAAATCAAAGAAAGCTCAGACCGAGCGAAGAAAACACACTGCCAAGGCGAAGCGAAAACCAAAACAGCCGCTCGTTCGCCCGGAGTGAATCTCCCATGATGCGCTGCGAGGCTGTGCACACCACGCCACTACGCGGCGTCATGCGGCATTTTCTGATATCAAACATGCTCAAACATCTGCTATGATACTCATGTTATGATGTGAGGTTAAAGCATATAAATAGCTAGTCTTCTCATTAATGCAATATGCCTGTGCGGTCCCCATCCTGCCACACATGAAAATAACTTACAAAAGGTTCAGAAGAAAGCTGCCAGATTTATTTTGCATATTATCACACATCTCCATCAGGATTATGTCGCAATACTAATTTGGTACCAGCCGAACAATGTTTCAAGCTACACTGCCTTAGATATTTCTTTCAGTTGATGGCAGGAGCAAGAAATCGCATTTAAAGCAACTCGCAACACTAATCGCTTTTGGGGGTTGATGAGAACGCTGAGCTTCCGCAGCACTTCCACAAAGGTGCGCAGGCAAATATTTGTCATGTTCAGTCATGCACTATGTATTCTAAAAGCACTATGTATTGCATGTCTCATACGGGCTTATAGTGGAAGGGAAATGCAGGCTGTGCACCAGACCAAGAAGATAACGGCCTTACATTCCAGTACTTACATTTCAAGCATCACCAAATGTTGACGAATGCGGATTGCTTTAATATGCGAGCGTAGAGATGTATATGTCTTAAATAATGACACGCGTCTAAAAATCTTATATGTAATTACCTTGCCAACACCCTGCATAAAACTTGCAAATGTAGCATTCTTAACTGTTTCTTTAAGGTTTGATGTGCTCTCTTACAGATCACATCTCCAGGAGCATCCCAAGATTTGCCCAGCTTTGCGGGTACGAGGAGCATTTTCAGATGCCAGCCCTGTCATCGCTGGGAGGTGCTTCGGTAGAGACTGTTTTTCTTTTCTGTTTTTACTCATATGTGCATGCTAAGGCACAGTGCATATGGTAATGCAAATCACTGATACTGTTTCAGTCATTGTGGCCGCGAGAATGGGGACAAGAGACTATAAAAAATAAGTGCTTTCTAACAACTGACTTTGCTTAAGGACAACCAACGTCTGAATCAACATAGGACAGCATCTCCCCCGGCTAGCACATTCCTGAACTCAACATGGAATTTTATACATCACCTAAAAATCGTAGCTCTCGCTCGGAGAGAGCAGTAGATGGCCTTCTTATGTATGCATTACTGTTCTTAAAGTACAGAGCCTCGATTATCTCCCGTCCTTATATCTTGGTGCCTATTCAGTATCTCTGCCTCATGGAACTTGACGCCTCATGTGCATCCCATGACGTGGCTACCCAAAGCCGCATCTGCGTTACTTACCAACGAATTTGCATGAGGCCCTAATCTGTCACGCACCATCTGGTTTGTCCGGTGTGTACACTACTGCAGGAAAGGTCGACACTATAAATTACTTCTGGCCGCATTCCACATATGTATTGCTATGCATCTTCACCTGTTGCTTGCTGATCTTGTTTACAGCATTGGATAGCATTTACACCGTACTTTCACACGCGAAAACCACCCCACGTGAAGTGTCAACCAGCTTTCTTAATCTTGTGTGATACCCAGTGATGGTGAGGCACCTTGACTGCGGTGAGCACGCTGTGCTTGGTGTCCTCTATTGCCCGTAGTGGTAGTTGACTTTGTGATATCCCAATTTAGTTTTTGAGGAATATTAGTCTAATTGATGATGATATAAATTGCAGTAAAAACGGGTTCTACTGGGTTCAACTAACACACAGGGCCCTATCTACACATCAGACAAATCAGTTGTGTAAATGACAGATTACGGGACCATGCAAGCCCGTTGTTGAATAACGAGTATGTGCCTTTGCCTAACCATGTCGTGGGATGCTCGTGAGATGTCAAGTTCCAGAGGTCAAGATATAGGACAGGCACGAAACTAAGAGAAGCCAGGATATAATCAAGGTCCTGTGCATTGGATACGTTAACGTATGCTGATCTCTTCTAGCGAGAGCTACCATTCTTAAGTAATGTATAAAATCCCGTCTTTGGTTCTGCGATATGCCAGCAGTGGGGGACGCTTGTTGTCCTACCTATGATGATTTAAATGTTGGGTGTGTCCTTGAGTAAACATAGTTGTTAGAATGTGCTTATCTTGTGTGGTCCTTGTACCCATTTGCACTGTCATGATAAATGCAACAGACCAAGCCCAATGTGATTCTTGTTTCCTTTATCATATAGCAGCACGTTTAGATGTAACTTTTTTACATCAGGTTGTAAGTGGAAGTACAACGGGCACAACACTTGTGAAATGTGATATTTTTGTATAATCCTCTTACTTGGCCTATGCAGGTTGTTATTCGTCCTCTATATGCTGACAGCTACCTGTAATAGTAATACATTATCCATATGAGGGCCTGAGTGATATATGTTAAGAGTATGTTTCAAAGACCAACTTCAGACATTTTAGACACGTTTTTTATGCTGTGTTGTCGGTCTTCAAGCGTTATTCATATGGTATGCTGCATTGCATATAGAGCTAGTCAAAATAACTGTGATATGCTATTTCAGCAGGCGTAGAGGCAAGTGGCAGTGTGGCATACGCGAAGTGTAATACTTGAATGCAAGCTTTATGTGAGTATTTTTATATTGTATTTTGGCTACAAGTGCTGGTCATGCATTATTTAAACATGCTGCATTCTTTGCATATTCTCCCAATAAACTTTCATACACATGTCACATTGAGTTTCATTCATTCCTATACATAAACATCATTGATACAAGTTGCACAAGTACAATAGTTTAATGGGAGACCAGTTTTGAAGTCTACATTGCCAATGTGAATTACAAGATGATGCCAATGAGAAAATTTTGTGCTGTGGCACATTACCCCAATGATAAACTGCTGTGTCAACCAATTGGGCTTTTTAGTCAAAATTCCTTTTAGGCCTCATTAATTTCGAAACTGGTGGCTCATTGACACCCATTGAAATGCCTCTGTTTCTCAATACAATATTTGTTCCAAATCATCTATTAAGAAGTGGACTTTCTGGTGGACATTCAATTAGATTTTCATGTGTGATTTCCAACCTAGTCCAATGAGATTTTCATAATGTTTTCAGTGGGATCATTTCTAGAAGGGACGACGCTACAAACACCGAGCACATTGACCAGCGGAAAACACAACCAGCCGAAAGTGTCAAAACAATGGCACAGTGTTGCCGCACGAATGTCACGCATTTTAGAGACGCGGATAAATCGCGGCAAGTGGGATTGCGCGGGTAGGGTTCGGTTGGTTCGGCTTTCAAAATACCATGTCTGTGACAAAATAATTTCGTCTTTTTACATCATTCTGTTCGGTTTTTGTAAGCGCACTGCACTGTACGCTGACCTGCTGGCTTCAGTATTTCTTACGTCTTCTACGGCTTGGCTCCCTCTGCAACTTGAAAAGAAAACATGGAGCGCGCAGCTTGTCTTTGTTGATCCACAACGGCGTAGTTGTGTTTCTTTTTTCAGAAAGTGAAACACAACTCGTCCATTCAAACGGTTTCGGTTATCAGTGCACAAACAAGTATGAGCTCGCTCCCAGAGAAGAGGCGTTGAGGACCTTACCGAAAGTGGATGGAACCGAATGGGTGGTTTGCAACTTCCTGTCAAAATGACGTAAGGGAAGTTGCAATGTCACGTGGATTTACGCTTCCGGTCCGAAGTTCTGCTGGAGTCTTATAGAGTAAGTGCGATTTTCAACCTAAAAATAAGCTAATGTTCCGGGCGTAAATGCACTAATTCTGCGGAAAAGGGACATATAATGTATCGCATACCCTTGGATCCTGCGCCTTTGGAAAAATGTTGTCAACGTAAACGAAAATTGAACTAGGGGGTGTAGGCACTTGTCACCAAATGCCGTGCTGTGTACTTATCACGTTGAATTGTGCGTGGCTGTGATAAGATTATCAACTCATAATGTGAATAGAATATTACTAAAGCCACAGCTTCTTCCCAGACTAAAAGAAAACGATTACATGCGTACTATCGTCAGAGTGCCGAAGATTGCAGCGTAAAATACTGCCTGCACATTTAGTTGTGCCATATCTGAAATGCTGTTTGTTATCTTTGTTATTTGAAGCGTCAAATTGACCGCATTGTAACAGAACACTTCCCGCAGCAAAAGATTGCGATTTTGAAGCGCACGCCGAACCAAACCGAAACATGCACGATGTGTCACGAAATATCATCTTTGTCGCAAGAAAAGTACGTGCGAAGTATTTGTTACAGTACCTTACTTCTTTGAGGTGGCAGGCATTCCCAGGAAAGCTCATCTTGGTTGTCTTTTAAGCCAGATGGTATAAGTTTTGCTTTGCTTCAATTGAGCGCAATTTCGGACCGGAAGTTCGAAGACCCAGCATGCGTAGCGCCACTTCTCAACTTGAAAACCACTCATTCAGAACGAAAACTTCCACGGCAGACTAAGCATAACGACAACAAACGAAACCAAGACCAAACAAACGAAAACAAGACGTAAGTATGAGTACAAGTGTGGTCATATCAGCTCATTTGTCGCACGCCAATGCATTAGGCTACTCAGCGACTCTTGGCAAATGAGTTCAGCCCTGAGCCTGGCCTTTTTTAGCATTTCACCTTTTTGAGTGTTTGACTGAGAGTTTCACTCCCGTAATTTGCGGAATGTGGAGTATTTTTGTGATATTACATAACACACTAAAAAGTAGTCGTAGCCGCTTTCAGGGAATTGTCCCAGGTGTTGCATCAACGAGCAGTTCAACCCCCCCTGGGCATCTGGATGAACCTCTTCAGGCGACCGAGTGTCAGCAAGCTGATGGTGACTCCGACGTACCAAGTAAACTTCTTGATGACGATACCATCATGAGTGATACCACAGAAGAAACACCAAGTGACGATGGCGAGAATGATGACGACAACGGCACTGAAGACGAATTCCTTGTTTTCCTTCAGGACTGCAACAAACAAACTTTGCCGCATCGGACTACTACAAAGGCGCAAGCCATATTGCTGATCCTTACGTATGTGGTAACAGCCGGCCTTTCATGGACGCAGCTGGATGGTCTTTTGAACGTCATTAATGTCCTGTTTGGAAGCGATGTCCTTCCAAGATCAAAATACATGTTCAGGAAAATACGGCACAAGCGGCAGGGGCACCTATTGCGTCTTCACTATTTCTGCAACGACTGCTTTGCCTTCCTTGGTGATCGCGCAAGATATGCAAAGGGTTGCAAATTCACATGCCCTTTTTGCCATGTTGACTACACACAGGAAAAGCTACTCACTTCTAAGAGCTGTTTTATTATCTTGGACATCAAGAAACGGCTACAGTTGCTATTGCAGAATGTTGGCACGGTTCTAATAGACCGTCTTCGCACACTTGCCTCACGTCCTGATGCAGAGGGAACATACAGTGACATTACAGACGGTTTGCTGTATAGAGACGTGCGTTGAAAGCTCGGAGTGAGATGGTGTGACCTGACTGTCAGCTTCAGTACTGATGGATCACCTGCGTTTGAGTCGAACAACTGTTCAGTGTGGCCAATACAGTTCACAATTAACGAGCTGCCAGTGAGGGTACGGTGGAGGAACATGACTGTTTGCAGCCTGTGGTTCTCAAAAGTTCATCCTCCAGTCCACCTATTCTTGACAGCGTTTGTGCAACACTTCATGAGCATGGGACCGGTTATCTGGAAGACATCGAATGGGATGATTACCTCATGCGTTTATGCAATCTGCTGCGTTGCCGATGCTCCAGCCCGAGCTTCAATTCTGAACAGGAAGCAATACAATGGATTCTACGTTTGCTCATGGTGTCTAAAGAAAGGAGAATTGGTGGATGGTAAGCTGTGCTTTTTAACTTATACTTCTCGTGCTTTCCTTCTTTCTATATTCGTTTGTGGTTTGCACGCTCTGCCTTATGCCCTTGGTGCTACTTGGTAGCTTGAGCTAAGATTTACATTATGAATATTGCACCCTGCGTTAACATTCGAGCCAAAGCCTCAGAGTATAGTACGTGCTGCACTGCTCAGGATCATCCAACAGTCGACATGAAGTGCAGGATTATTATCCGGAGACTAAGTTATCGTTACCAGGACCACATGACATTGCATCTTGCACAAAAGTCCCACAACTAAATTAAAATACACCTGATTGGGTACATTGACCCTAGGGTGTGTTTTTCTTTTTTCTTATATTAAGATACTTAAATGGTTATGGACTTTTTGACAGATATATGTTAAGTACAAGCTGAAAGAACTTTATATTCTTCATACTGAAATAAGCCTGAGTGCCACAGAAGTCATTTTGTGCTTCCTGTCTGTGCTGTCCAAACTCAGACTTTTCTTTTCATTATGGACTTTCTCCATCAGCTCACCTGCATATATGCTGTTTTATCAATTGATATTATTGTTTATGTATAATGGCTAAGGGCATGATACCTCATATTCTTATGTAGCCACACTGAAGTATGCAGCAGCAGCAGGAGAGTCTCTCATAGAGAGGACACATGACGGGGTCATTAGGGCGATGAAGCTTGCTGTGGTCCGTGGCAAAGACGTTGACGGGATTAAAGGGACTATGAAATTTCCCGAACCCCCATACTTTTTTTCACTGGAAACTGTTCTTCCCGCCGAGAAAGTAATATCCCACATTTTTTTTTCGGACAAAATCGCTCCACGCTGCGAGGAGCGCGCGCTCCAAATGTCTCTGCCGCGTTCCTCCTCTCCCGCGCACATTCTCCCGTCGACGGTGTAACTGTACGGACCGCACTTCTGTTACCCGTTACGTCACCGGTGTTGCGCAATGTCATGCAATGATGCGAGCGCGCTGTGGCTCGCGCCGTCCAGTTGCGCATAGAAGGTCACAAGGTCTCTGGTCGCGTGTGAGGGTTGTAGTTGGAGCATTACGTTTTCTTGCCTGGAGGCGTTCGGATAGCACGCTATAATGAACAGCTTTTTGCGTGTGAATCGTTTGCTACAGTTGAGATGGCAAGTATGACATGTGAGCTGTACTTTTTCATCGAATGTATTCGACCTCTGCTCTGCGGCCGTTCACAACAAGGAACTCAAGTACCTCCGTGTCTTTGAGAGTTTTGCTGACGAGTTACGCGGGCCTCTAGCGATTCACCGCAACGTGTATTGGTTGTATCGCCGTCACCAATTGAAGGTCTCTGGTGGTTGCTTGGCGTTGCAGCTATATTTACGTCAGTTGCAGTTATGTTTACGTGTTGACAATCTGACAACAAAGGAAGTGCGTTGTGAAATGCGACTGTGATATTTGGAAGGTGCCCCCTTTGTTGGTCGATTTGTTTTCACAAATTATCGTCAAAGACTTGGTGGTCTAATGTTTTGTTTTACTTTGTTTCAACTCTTGTTCTTCGTCATCATTACTGTTATTATTCAAAGCAGCTTCGCGCCTTCAGGCGATTTTGATTTACTCTGCATTTATTGTTCTACAGATGGCTGTATTTCCTTCCGTCGAAGCACTTCTTGTTTGCCTAAGATTATGTTTCATGCAAGAATTTATTTATGAGCACGTCACGTATTCTGTATTCAACGTTGAGCACGTCATAAATATGCTTTTTTAGCATTGCCAACCACCATGCCTACAAAGCTCAGCTGTAGCGTATTGTGTAAGAGTATTCTGCACATCGTCACTGCACATCTGACAAGTGTTTGTCGTTTAACAAATTTATTGTTCAACCAGGTTTCCAATACTGTGTAATACATCCCTAAGACTGGGGGACACAATCTCACGACACCAGTTCGCCTGCTTCATGCCCTCTTATATTATTGTGTTACGTAAGCTTGAAGTCACCAGTAACTGGAAAGAAGCAAAAAAAAAAAAACCCAGTACCGACGTAGCATGCCCAATATTTTGCAATTAGAAAAACGACAAGTAATTGGTACTATTTCAAGAAAACTGCTTGTTGGTCTTCTGGCGGAAACCTCCTTTCTTTGTGAAAGAACTGTTCCATTTGCCACTGGGACAGAGTCCTCGCTATGCAGGCTCCTCCGAGGGTGTGGGCACACTTGTATGTGCCTCAAGGACGAGGGCATCAGGCTCAAACAGCTGAAATGTTGACATTTAGCTCAAATAGTACAACAGCTAAGACCTAACATCTACATATACACATTATATGCTATACATGCATAATTTTTATTTTTAGTAGAACACAGGATATGTTCTATTTTACACTGTCATACACCTCATCTAACAACTGTATTGGCACCAGTGTTACCAGCAAATAAGGGCTGAAGTACCTGCACGGCCTTGCAGGATGCCCAGAGCAAGTTGAACTGGTTGAACACAGCAGTACACCGGTATGATAATGGTTGGTAGGGTTATTTTTTGGTAATGTGAAACAAAGCGCAGAGAGAGCAGGAACAAAATCTCATGAGGACATAGTGCATCAAAGGTAGGTTCCTTTAATTTAGAGGTGACCTGCAGAGCACTTGCTGGAGTTGTCCTGGTATGTTACCGTCGTGGGAGGAAAGGACTTCAGCTGCCATACACATGGGCCAGTTCCGGTGAATGGAAATGATGTAATCTAACTGAGCAATGGTTATAAGATAAGGAGTGTGAACAAGAAAATGTCCCCCTCAATATCATATTTGTGCACATGATAAAGCAAACTGTAAATCAAATGACAAAAACGGTTAAAAAAAAAAACTTGTGAACAATATACAGAGCCCGAGTGGTAGGCAAGACACTGCATTAAAGAGGAATCTGGAAAGAGGGTGCACAGGCATTTGTCTGCTCTGAATAGTGGATTACAATGATTATGCTGTCTCACCTGAGGGGTTTCCGGCTCCGCTGAGGAAGTCACCTGTGAACATAAAAGCAGCTGAGTGAAGAGAAAAGAACGAATACGTATGTTCAACATATTACATAAATATTCTGTTGAAGTATGGTTTCTAAGATCATGCTAAACGAAGTGTACTTTTATCAACAGTGCACCACCTGAGTTTAGAGACTAGATTCGGTAACTTCTATTTTCTTTTTTTTACTCTCTCTGTGCCGTAAGCGGCGGCAAGGTTCAGAGTCACGCAGATGTTAATTAACCCATTCACGCAATCCTGAAATCTATTATAGCATTTGAACCACACGGACTGAGAGACCTTTGTTAGCCCCAATAACGAAAAATGCTCACACCTTTGCGCCGTTTAAGTGGATGTTCTTTCCCCGGTGTGGGCAGGTTGCTACACCTTGATTCAGACGACACTGAGCTCGTTATCCAGTACGTTGAAGAGATTCAGCGTACCCTTCGTAAATTCGATCATGCGAATGTCCGCTAAAAACACGAGCAGTCGATGGCACCACATCGTCTTTCCACTCCGATGCTTCTTGCGGTCCGATTGCTTCGTGGCATCAAAAGCTGTCCGTCTCGTCACTGGGAAGCATGACACACTGGATACCAGGCGAGTATTGACATAAATTAGGACAACCGACTATCCAACGCCGTCTCGGCGTGTCGACAAAAACCACGGGATGCGACTGCGATAAACTGCGACCATCGCGCGGAAGCTGCCGCCATGGAGATTTCTACTCCCGATGAACGCATACGCGGGATCCTACGGCTCATGCTCCTGGCGGGAGCCTTCGGCTCGGCCACACGTCACGATGACGTGTTGCCGAGCCGGCTGTGGTCCCGTCAAGTTGCCCGCTGTGTCTCCGCTCGGCAGCTCGCCACGGCGCGGCGCCAGCTGTCCTCCCTTCGCCGCTCCGTTTAAATTCGCTCCGTTTAAATTCGCGTGATGAAGGTAAAATTTTGGTTATAGACTCGGAAAAAGGTTTACTTTCTGATGAAAACGAGAAAAAATCACTTCATAGTCCCTTTAAGGGCCCAAGTCTTGTTGTGAAGCTCAAAGGACTGGATGTAGTGTGGGGTGTACCGCACGATTACATGCATTGTGTTCTGCTTGGTGTGGCAAAGCATCTAACCGAGCTCTGGCTAACATCCACTGGAGAAGAATACCACATCGGTCGAAATATACACATTGTGAACAGGCGCTTGTGCGGTATAAGGCCTCCTGTGTGCTTTACAAGGCTGACACGTGCACTCTCCGAGCATGCGCTGTGGAAGGCGTCAGAATGGAAGAACTGGGTTCTGTACTATATATTGCCTACATTATATGGCATTTTCAGTCACCATTTTTTATGCATGCATCACTACTGGCAAAGGGGCTGTTCCTGCTATTTTAGACCACTGTTACGGAGGCTGACATCAAAGAGGCAGAGCGTGTATTTAAGGCATTTGTGTACGACACTGCAAGGCTTTATGGAGATAGTGCTGTGAGATATAATATTCATCAACTCCTGCACCTTGCGAAAAGTGTAACCATGCTTGGGCCGCTCTGGGCAACTTCCATGTTCCCGTTTGAAGGCAGCAATGGAATGATAGTGAGCTTAGTGACAGCAGCCAAGGGTGTTCCCCTTCAGATCGCTGAGAGGCTAATCATGAGTGACCCACTGCGTGATATACTCAAAGCCTTTCCACTTGCTGGGCGCCTGGAGACATGTGCGGAGAAGCTGTTCAAGATTAAAGAGCAAAAGATGACTTGTCGAGGACTAGGTGCTGCAGTATGTAACAAAGAGCTATCTGAGGCAGCTGCCAGCCTGCTTTTTGAGAAGGTTGGCAGGGTGGTGTTGGTGGAGCACTTTCACAGGGCATGCATTAATGGCATAACAGTACATGCATCTCAGTACACACGTACTGAAAGAACCTGCTCTTGCTACTTGAGGATGTTTGATGGAAGCTGTTGTGAGGTGAAGGACATTTTTGTGTTTCGTGAGCAGATTGAAAGGGTAGCATTACTCTGCAAACGCTTGCTTATTCTGCCTTCTGGACTAGGCCATGTTACACACCTTCAAAAGTGTGACCACCCTCCGGCCTCTGAAGGGTAGTGTGTTTACTTGGATAATGATGTCGAATGTCAGATGGTTTTTATTCGTTTTGACCAAGACGAATATGTGGGGTTGCAGCCGAACACTTATGAGACCGACTAAATAAAGCTTGGCAGATTTCTGCTGTTCTGATATTAAACTTTAATACACTATGTTGCTGAACTAACATGTGTGTTGTCATTATCAGTAGTTACATGTAGTGTCGTAATATAGATTACTAGAGATCTGGCTGGGAAGGGAGTTGCCTCAGGACAGAAGCCGCCGATATTTCGAACAGAGACTGTTCTTCTTCTGAACTTCTTCTTCTTCTGAAACAGAAGAAGAACAGTCTCTGTTCGAAATATCGGCGGCTTCTGTCCTGAGGCAACTCCCTTCCCACATTCTACCGGTTCGCTGGATTTCTGGTTCGCTGGATTTCTGGTTCGCTGGACCCATCTAGAGATCTGGCTGTGTCTCTTGCCGCATTTCTTCATTTTGTTTTTTGTTTAAAAAATGGTTATTGTGGGCCGACGAGCCACAAACACGGCGAAACACGTGTCCTCTGGTGCTGTCGCATCGTTCAATGAGTATCTGTTTCTCTACGTGCAGCCATAGAAGCCATTTTAATCTGTAAGTTTGAATTTCAAACACGTCTAGCATCATTTACTTATTTTTTAATGGCTTTTCCCCCCTCTTTATAATTCACTGGCTTGTACTGTGGCATTGAGGAGTGCTCAGTCACCCTCCCAGGTGTATATCGCTCGCTGAGTGACCTCTGGTTTGCCAATCCCGAACGATGCGCAGCTACCCAGGGCCGACGAGCCGCAAACACGGCGAAACACGTGTCCTCTGGTGCTGTCGCATCGTTCAATGAGTATCTGTTTCTCTACGTGCAGCCATAGAAGCCATTTTAATCTGTAAGTTTGAATTTCAAACACGTCTAGCATCATTTACTTATTTTTTAATGGCTTTTCCCCCCTCTTTATAATTCACTGGCTTGTACTGTGGCATTGAGGAGTGCTCAGTCACACTCCCAGGTGTATATCGCTCGCTGAGTGACCCCTGGTTTGCCAATCCCGAACGATGCGCAGCTACCCAGGGCCGACGAGCCGCAAACACGGCGAAACACGTGTCCTCTGGTGCTGTCGCATCGTTCAATGAGTATCTGTTTCTCTACGTGCAGCCATAGAAGCCATTTTAATCTGTAAGTTTGAATTTCAAACACGTCTAGCATCATTTACTTATTTTTAATGGCTTTTCCCCCCTCTTTATAATTCACTGGCTTGTACTGTGGCATTGAGGAGTGCTCAGTCACCCTCCCAGGTGTATATCGCTCGCTGAGTGACCCCTGGTTTGCCAATCCCGAACGATGCGCAGCTACCCAGGGCCGACGAGCCACAAACACGGCGAAACACGTGTCCTCTGGTGCTGTCGCATCGTTCAATGAGTATCTGTTTCTCTACGTGCAGCCATAGAAGCCATTTTAATCTGTAAGTTTGAATTTCAAACACGTCTAGCATCATTTACTTATTTTTTAATGGCTTTCCCCCCCTCTTTATAATTCACTGGCTTGTACTGTGGCATTGAGGAGTGCTCAGTCACCCTCCCAGGTGTATATCGCTCGCTGAGTGACCTCTGGTTTGCCAATCCCGAACGATGCGCAGCTACCCAGGGCCGACGAGCCGCAAACACGGCGAAACACGTGTCCTCTGGTGCTGTCGCATCGTTCAATGAGTATCTGTTTCTCTACGTGCAGCCATAGAAGCCATTTTAATCTGTAAGTTTGAATTTCAAACACGTCTAGCATCATTTACTTATTTTTTAATGGCTTTTTCCCCCTCTTTATAATTCACTGGCTTGTACTGTGGCATTGAGGAGTGCTCAGTCACACTCCCAGGTGTATATCGCTCGCTGAGTGACCCCTGGTTTGCCAATCCCGAACGATGCGCAGCTACCCAGGGCCGACGAGCCGCAAACACGGCGAAACACGTGTCCTCTGGTGCTGTCGCATCGTTCAATGAGTATCTGTTTCTCTACGTGCAGCCATAGAAGCCATTTTAATCTGTAAGTTTGAATTTCAAACACGTCTAGCATCATTTACTTATTTTTTAATGGCTTTTCCCCCCTCTTTATAATTCACTGGCTTGTACTGTGGCATTGAGGAGTGCTCAGTCACCCTCCCAGGTGTATATCGCTCGCTGAGTGACCCCTGGTTTGCCAATCCCGAACGATGCGCAGCTACCCAGGGCCGACGAGCCGCAAACACGGCGAAACACGTGTCCTCTGGTGCTGTCGCATCGTTCAATGAGTATCTGTTTCTCTACGTGCAGCCATAGAAGCCATTTTAATATGTAAGTTTGAATTTCAAACACGTCTAGCATCATTTACTTATTTTTTAATGGCTTTTCCCCCCTCTTTATAATTCACTGGCTTGTACTGTGGCATTGAGGAGTGCTCAGTCACACTCCCAGGTGTATATCGCTCGCTGAGTGACCCCTGGTTTGCCAATCCCGAACGATGCGCAGCTACCCAGGGCCGACGAGCCGCAAACACGGCGAAACACGTGTCCTCTGGTGCTGTCGCATCGTTCAATGAGTATCTGTTTCTCTACGTGCAGCCATAGAAGCCATTTTAATCTGTAAGTTTGAATTTCAAACACGTCTAGCATCATTTACTTATTTTTAATGGCTTTTCCCCCCTCTTTATAATTCACTGGCTTGTACTGTGGCATTGAGGAGTGCTCAGTCACCCTCCCAGGTGTATATCGCTCGCTGAGTGACCCCTGGTTTGCCAATCCCGAACGATGCGCAGCTACCCAGGGCCGACGAGCCACAAACACGGCGAAACACGTGTCCTCTGGTGCTGTCGCATCGTTCAATGAGTATCTGTTTCTCTACGTGCAGCCATAGAAGCCATTTTAATCTGTAAGTTTGAATTTCAAACACGTCTAGCATCATTTACTTATTTTTTAATGGCTTTCCCCCCCTCTTTATAATTCACTGGCTTGTACTGTGGCATTGAGGAGTGCTCAGTCACCCTCCCAGGTGTATATCGCTCGCTGAGTGACCTCTGGTTTGCCAATCCCGAACGATGCGCAGCTACCCAGGGCCGACGAGCCGCAAACACGGCGAAACACGTGTCCTCTGGTGCTGTCGCATCGTTCAATGAGTATCTGTTTCTCTACGTGCAGCCATAGAAGCCATTTTAATCTGTAAGTTTGAATTTCAAACACGTCTAGCATCATTTACTTATTTTTTAATGGCTTTTTCCCCCTCTTTATAATTCACTGGCTTGTACTGTGGCATTGAGGAGTGCTCAGTCACACTCCCAGGTGTATATCGCTCGCTGAGTGACCCCTGGTTTGCCAATCCCGAACGATGCGCAGCTACCCAGGGCCGACGAGCCGCAAACACGGCGAAACACGTGTCCTCTGGTGCTGTCGCATCGTTCAATGAGTATCTGTTTCTCTACGTGCAGCCATAGAAGCCATTTTAATCTGTAAGTTTGAATTTCAAACACGTCTAGCATCATTTACTTATTTTTTAATGGCTTTTCCCCCTCTTTATATATATATAGATATATATATATATATATGTAAAAACTAAAAAAATAGCCGAAGCTCTGTAGCTGCACGTTGAGCATATGTTTACAATTTGTGTCACTTCCCTACGCCAGGCTGACGAGCTCCAAGTAGAGCGAAACAGCTGTCCTTGGCTGGGAGTGCACGATCAAATTGTAAATATATATATATATATATATATATATAACTGCATGGGTGAAACACCAGAGCAGGCTGGTGGTCCACCAACTCTGCTTGGTACACCACAAGACTGAACTGGTGGACCACCACAACAGCCACCAGAGCTTGGTGGTGGGCCACCAGATAGGGCTGGTGGAAATTTCAATAGGGTTGCTTTCTCATTTGTCATTATTTGGGCCTGTAATCCACATCAGGGTTCAGAAAGGCTGCTAAATGCCGATGGCCGGCACAAGAAAAACATGATTGCAATGGTTTTCGTCCCGTTGCGGTTCAAGCGAATATACCTTTTTTGCTGCTTCCATCCTCTCTTTTCTTTTCTTTTTTTCTTTATCGTTTTTTACTGTTGTCGGTTCGTTCCGGAGCCCTAGCTTGGAAAGCTGCTTCTGTTTAGTTTCGGTACAAATCGGAATGTGGGGGCAGGGGGGAACTGTCCATCGCCCCTCGAGTTTTCACTGTGGTTCTGCCCCCCTCCCCCGTATTTTCGCTCTGAGGACTTGGGTATGTGCCGCACTTCTCAATCTCTAACTCCATGTCCCGCAGTGCTCTCCTTCAGGTTAGGTTAGGTTGGGTTAGGTTAGGGCTCGGGCTAGGGTCCTTCTTGCCGTGAAGGGCTACCGACGCCATTACGGATAAGGGAAGTAGAACAGTGCGAGCGAGGTATCTCCATAATGGAAAAGCTGAAACAGTGCACTACCAACAAATGTCACCTCTGTGGATAATAATTTGAAGCATGCAGATATGAAGGATTCATCTCATGTCTAAAACGAACATGAAGGAAGATTGTCAGCAATTCTGCTCTTTCTGTTTCTTGAAAGAAAGAACACCTTCCTAAAAAAATACTAAATAAAATAAAAAAGAAAATCTTAGTGAATTATAGACATTCGAATGCCAAAATACCTTGCAGATAAGGTTTTCCCCCACTCGCATACGCGTACGTGCGAAACTAATGTACACGTAGTCCTAGTTGTTTTATTTAAAAAAAAATCTCTATGAAACATCGCTACGACCATGAAGTATGCCTTTGTGGCACGTTCCCGTTTATTTTGTTTGTCTGTGTGTGTGCGTGTTTGAGATTGGACAAATTTTTATAAAAAAGCCACGAGAGCACGTCATTTTCACGGGCGAGTTTTACGGGCGCGTATCTTTTCCAAGAAAGACTATAATGACCAATAAGGATGACTAATCAATTAAATTCATTAATTAACTCTAACAAGGACGTATTGAACAAAAGTCAGGTACCGATATGGGAGACTGTCCTAGTTAAAACCCACACCACGTTTAAAAATTTTGAAACACGTATGTGTATTAAAATATCCATCCCTGAATTTTGACATGCAAATGAGTCAAAACCGAAACCGTGGCAACCACGGTTGGGGTGGTGGTCTTCACGGTACGGAATCCGGATATACTTCTGTGTGTCAACTGCGCTCGCAACTAAATTGTCTTGGCTCGGAAACCGTATGTTTCTGGAACGTACAGAGAGGAAAAAGGAATCACAAAACACGAATATACTTCAAGTACTCTTCTCCTTGGGGAAGCGAGAGTTCTCCGTTCCTTTGCTACAAGCTGTGAAATTGAACCGCTGTTTTTATACCAGCTATTTATTGACTCTATATTGCACTAGTGTCAGCGCGCTGAGCGGTTGAGCTGGAATTGGAATTAGAATTGGAAATGAAACAAAAATAATCATACTAAAAAGAAAAAGAATGAAAAAGCGTTATCTGAGCTGATCGAGGTCGCTTCACTCTGGAAATTGTTGCACCGACGACTAGCGCCACGTTCGAACTCACCTAAAATTGCTCCTCTGTTGAACTGTCCTTCTCGACTCGCATGGCCGCGCCCATTAAATCAGTAATCAGCTGTTCTCGTTTTGTGGAGTGTGCACCAAACTGTTTGCAGTTCAAGCAACAGGTACTTAATAGGAGTGGGAGAGCTTCGGCAGTCTTCCTGTGGATTCCTGGGTGCATCAACAAAGATGGGCATAGCTTTCGGGATGACTGTGTGTGTGTGACAGCCGGTGTCTTTCTCCGTCTGTGCATGTGTGTTAGTAATTGGGAGTTTACGTCGCGAGACAACTGAGATCACAGTCTGTGCGCGCTCAGGAAGGTTGAACTCTGCCCTCATACGTATGCAGTAATATGAATGTTATACTAGTGCGCGCAAGTAGCGTTTGATGTAGGTCCAGGGCCTCGTCATGATACAGTGAGGAATACTGCGACACACTTGATTGAAAGCGTTGCTGCGAGTTAGCTTGTTTCCCGACTGATTGTGCGCTGAACTGAACTTGCATTTTTGTAAAACAACTTCAATATAATGTAGTCATAGCGAGATAGTTTTCTTAGTTTTGTGGCATATTGCGCTCACTTCATCTGCATTCTCTTGGGCCCCGTTTGGGCTATCGCGGCCTCAATGGGGGTCCTGACACATGGTTTGGGAACACTGAGGCATACTGTATATTGTTGCATGTGACATATTGTAGTGTACTGAAGTCAGCTTCACTGTTACATTGTCTCTTCGCATGGTTACTTCTTCAACGTTATTTGAATGAGGAATGCGGAGAATGAGGAAATGTATGCCTTGCATGTTCTGGATGTTCTCTAATTGCTGACCCCTGCTGTTGGGCTAAAATCCAGCAACTACACAAAAAGATTAACAAATGCAGGACAGCAGACAGAAACACGGACACAATGACATGGTTGAGATCATGATATGCTGTCATTTTTTTTTCTGTGTCCCTGGTTTTACATCTTATGAACATCTGCCACATTGCCAGCACCCTTTCCGTCTTGCTACGAAGAGAGCCTCTTAGTAATAAAAATGCAGGTTGTCAAATGCACGTAAACATTTTTGTTTACGTGCATAACGTGGAAACAAATGCACGTGCTTACATTTTTGGGGTCTTCATCTAATGGTTATGGCAGAAAATGCTCCCCTATAGTTCACATGGCATACTCAATATGAGTGTGCTCTTCAGCCACAAACTACATTTTACATTAGCACTGCAGAATGTTTATCGGCACACATGAAATTACCCTTCATAAGTGCATCATGCAAGCTCATTGATTCTGATGCTAACTGCTCATGAAATACCATGGGGTAGGGTGAAAGACACTGGAATCACATGTTGCGTCACTAGCAGTGACGTACTCACTCAGCAGTGACATCACAAACAGTGATTTTTCACTGAAGCCTGCAACTCAACGATGTAATTCACATCTTCATTGCAGAAAAAGTAAGCACATGTTTGTTATTACTTGGTATACAGTTGAAATTTGTTAATGTGATGACGGTCATTCTCGTGGATTTTGGCAATAAAACCATTTTAGGATAAAAAAACACCTGTCAAGGTGTAAGCTATGAAAAGTAGTACAATGAGTGAGGCATAGTGAGGCATTTTAAATTCTTTCTTAAATTATAAATTCTTTAAATTCTTAAATTCTAAAGTCTTTTTTCCTTTATATTTTCAATGCTGACATACATATGCTTGTGTAACTGTCAATCTTGGCTATTCCAGCGAACACCAGCCAGAGATGTAGCTTGGCTCTCTTAAATATCACTGAAAAAACGTGTGTGCATTTTTTAGACGATGCATATATCCAATGTAAATCATCATTGTGTTTTCTTGAACAATGGGGGCGCATTAAACTGTGCCGAAATATGAAGTTGTCCCTTACGAGCTTCCTTCTGACATCTACGTATACATCATTTGTGCGCTTTCCTTGCCTGGTGTTAGAGGGGAAGCACGGGTCTGCCATCCCAAAGGGCATCTAGAACGAGAATAAATCTGGTGACGTAGTGAGAACTCAAGAACGGAGCACATTTTGGGTAAAGTTTACGATAAATTTCCGGCAAATTGGCATTCTTGAAGGAGCCCCAGTTTGTTCATGCTTGTAACTGATTGCTTGTGATTAGTTTCACATAAAATTATCAAGCTGGTCGATATTCATTGTTTAACCAAGTGTTTGAGAATATCAAGCACTTGCAAAAAATTACTTTTTTTTTTCATACAGTATATTCACATATAGGTCGTCTAAAAGAAATATTCCCTTATTTGTATAACTAGTCCTCTCCTATAACATCTTGAAAATCGGCAGGTTTATTTTTCTTTAAAAATTTGTCACCATAATATGCTGCAGCTTGTTCATCAGTTGAGGCCATCTACGAAGCAAAAAGAAAAACAAAGATGCCTTTGTGGCTGTCTCCTGCGAAAATCGACACTTTGCTTTTCCATTTTGAGAACCTACAGGTGTATTTGTTCTTACGCAAGAAAAATGTTTCGTCAGCTCATTCATATCCCATCTGTATGACGCTATAGCACGCTTTGAACAAATTTTGCATTCAACTGTTCTGCCCAGTTCTACAGATTAGTTGCAGTCGCTGCTTCATAACAGCTTTGTCAATATTTATGATTGTTTGCACATACATGAAGTCATTTGGAAAGTTAACAAATCTCATCATTTTAAGTGCATACCCTCTCCTATAGCATGTTCAGAATCTGCTGGCATGCATTTTAAGTAGATCTTATAGCATCAGCTGACCATACTGGCACAGATCATGTCAGAATGCGACGTAACGGCTTTTGGAAACAATTTATTATGATCTCGTGTGCCCTTCAACCACAACAGAAAAAAAGCCCACAGTCTTTCTATCAGTGGAAATAGGTGTTTTTGCTGCATTAACAGAAGGCGGCTCAGAGTAATAGTACCTCCTTGTGGCCTAGGTGGAGCATGCCTCTCTGTGCTTTACACTCTAAAAAAATGTGTAATTTTCTACCGTTAGAGGTAGAAGTGCCTTGTCACAGATTCTCTACTCTTATGGGGTGGAAAATCAGGGGTAGAACAGTTCTACCCCAACACTTCTACCGCAACGGTTGAACGGGTGCAACCCATAGGGAGTAGGAATTTCAACCCAGCAGGCGGAAATGTTATACCCTTTCATGGTAAAACGTTGTTCCTCCGCAGGAAGATGTTTTCGCTCCAGTACAGGTAACATGTCTACCTCAAGGAGGAGAACAATGCCTCAGGCATGGTGAGCAATGTTCCACCCCTTGTGGAAGACGGTTCTACCCCAAGGAGGAGAACGATGCGTCTGGCATGGTCAGAAATGTTCTGCCCCTTGTGGGAGACGGTTCTACCCCAAGGAGGAGAACGATGTCTCTGGCATGGTGAGAAATGTTCCACCCCTTGTGGAAGACGGTTCTACCCGAAGGAGGAGAACGATGCCTCTGGCATGGTGAGAAATGTTCCGCCCCTTGTGGGAGACGGTTTTACCCCAAGGAGGAGAACGATGCCTCTGGCATGGTGCGAAATATTCCGCCCCTTGTGGGAGACGGTTCTACCCCAAGGAGGAGAACGATGCCTCTGGCATGGTGAGAAATGTTCCGCCCCTTGTGGGGGACGGCTCTACCCAACGGAGGAGAACGATGCCTCTGGCACGGTGAGAAATATTCCGCCCCTTGTGGGAGACGGTTTTACTTCTACTATATAACCGTTCTTTCTTTGGGGTGATAATTGCCTCCCCTCTTGGAGATGCGTTTTCCGCTCCATGAGGTGGGAACCTCTACCCCGGTTGCGGCAGCTGTTATTCCACCATCGCGATGCTTTTCTTCCTTAGGGAGGAAACTCATCGCCCTTACAGGGAGTGCACATGCTGCCGGTGTCATGAAACCTTTCTACCGTTATCATGAGAACTGTTGGGAACTTGTTGGAATTTAATAATCATCGAATGGGACCATTTCTAGGTGGGCTTATGAGTGAGCGTGATGAAGGCACTTTGAAGCAGTTGTTGGATACTGAAGATTTTATTTTATACTCTATTTCAATGTCGCAATGGCAGCCTTCACACTTGGATTCAGGCGCGGCAGTGGTACATCCATCAGCGTGCACAATATTTGCATTGTGCCTGCGCACTTCGGCATAAACTCTATGTCCATTAACCAGTACAACGCAAGAAGCGTCATGAAGCCCTCCTTCAGGCTGGCGACTTCAACGGAGTCTCTTTCCAGGCACACCAGCATCCGGCTTTGGCGGAATATGTCCCCGGAAAATGATACCACGGGATACCACATGTTGGTGGTCCTCGTGCTGCTCGTCCTCCTGAAATGTAAATATATCAATACATCAGCATTGCTGTACAAGATAGAACCTTGCTTGCCTCAGAGGTACAATGAAATCCACACATGGCCGGCAAGACAAGAGAAAAATCCACTAGCAGGCTAACAGCAGCCCGCAAGGACACTTCTAGTACAAGGATGAATGAGTACTAAATCAATGCGAAGAACGTCAATACACTGGTTTCCGTGGCGTCGCAAAAGAAGCACGGATGGTCACTGATATACTGCATACAGATTAGAAGTAGCTCACCAAGGGCTTCACGAAGGATTCGTAGCTCTCCCGTACGATACTCGGAATAGTCAAGAGAACAGCGGTCGTCACTGTATACATTTAAAGCAACAATTAGCAAATTAACGGCGTTGCGTACAGGTTGGGATAAAAGTTTGCGGATCACGGCAATATTGTACTTAAATTCTTCCAACAAACCCGGCGACCTCTGGGGAATGCTCGTTTAACAGAACCCTTGGAATAAATCGGATCAACGATTCTGGTCAACAAGAGTTCCCCTAAGACCGCAGGGGTGCCTTGTAGAATTTAAATAAAAAATTTCCGTGTTCCAGAAACTTTTGTCCCAAGTTGTACTAGGGAATAGTCATATAGGGGCTCACGAATAATAATACACACAGAGAAGCCCTTCTCGAATGAATATAGTCGCGCATAACCTCTAGAGTCTAGACAAAAGCGTTGTCAATATCTCTCACCGTCAGCGTGCTCCATGCTGCCCTATATGGTGAAGAAGGCCTTCAGATGCCGCCGTTTCATCGCGTACGACAATACTGCCTCCGAGATGTCCTCAAGAACTTTCACGAAGGCAATGTCTATGTTGATACCCGTAAGGGCAGCAAACTCCTGCCTAACCTGTGATGAAGGAAAATAATTATTAACAGTAGGCCGTAGATTATGAACAAATGCTGTAGGTGAATAAGACCAGCAGAAAGAGTAGCCAAGTATCGAAATCGCACCTGCTGAAGACGTCTTCAAACGACGGGCATTCGTCCACCATCCATATCCGTCGGTGGTCCAGCATGCAGGCTAAGCTGTTAGCAATGAACTGCTCACTCAGGGACCCCCAGCTCACTTCATGCTGCATCAGCTGGACATGCTCCATCACTGTGTCGGCGTCCTCGCAGGGTGCCGTGTTCGACGTGACAGTCTGGAATATCCACGATTAGGACGCGAACCATGCACACAGAGCTGGATGCTTACCCTGCATGTCCGCTTAGCCGCTCCGTCAGGTGTTTGAGGCGCTGCTCTTTTGGACTCCGTGCGCTTTCTCGTTGCCTCCGCGGCAAGTTCAGCGTCACCAGACTTCCTCATCTTGACGCGTTCATATTTTGCCTTCGAACGGAGTGACTCTTTCCATGACCCCTGAAAAAAAAAAAGGAAGGTATAGGCGAGCCAAGTATCGCAAATATGTACAGGGTTTTACAAGATAAACTCCGGGGTTTGTAATGCTGATTAAATCAACTATACGCGACCCTCAGAGTTGAACCGCATATCAGGGGACGAATAGTGCTCTAGAATTTCATATCATAGTCTTACTTTTGTTTAACTCGCCGCGGATAATTCGTAGAAAATGAAAAACCGCGGCACTCTTAACATTCCCTATGGCCTATACCCAGCGCTAAGCCTAAAGCCACCCGCACGGTAAGGCCGCTTTCATGACGCTAATCCTGCTGCATCGTGCGCAGTACGGTTACAAAACACTTTGTGTTACGTAGTGGCGATGTTTTGGCCTCGGAGCCTGCCTAAACGCGTTGGTCGACCCTTCGTCGCGAGATGGGTGGTCTCAGAACACGCACGGCGTCCTAAACATGGCGACCAGCGAGTTTTCTTGTGCTACGAATTATCCACGACAAAGCAAGCAAACGTAAGGTTATAAAGTGAGACTTTAGAGCATGATAGGTGCTCCAGGTGCGGTTTATCACTGAGAGTCCCGTATAATTAATTTTATGGGCAATGGTTAATTCGTCAGCTTGTCGGTGGTTTTAGACCTAGCGCCGGAATGTTAAGATAGCCGCGGTTTCTCATGTTTTACGAATTATCTACGGCAAGCTAAACAAAAGTAAGGCTATGAGATGAAATTCTAGAATATTATTCGTCCTCTGATATGCGGTTCAACTCTGAGGGTCGCGTATAATTCATTTAATCAGCATTACAAACCCCGGAGTTTATATTGTAAGACCCTGTATACTTACATAACCAGTGCCTATTGTATCAGCTAGACACGGGAAGTGCCGAGCAAGCTCCCTTGTTGATGTCACATATAGCTTCTCTGGAAACCTGCGATAAAAAAAGGGGGGGGGTAAGACATGGGCTGCCGGAATCGCGCTATCACAAGATATCCCCGTGCAACGACCAGGGTAACACGCGAAAAAAGTTGACTACGAAGATGCGCACCTTTTGTAGTTGCAGATGTCCAAGTACAACCATTCTAGGACTCTTGCACGCTGCTCATATATTCTTCCACGTTGATGTCTTTCAATAGCCTTCTTTATATCCGGAGGAACTTTAGGAAACACATATTCCTCCGGTCGAGGCTTAGGACGTGGGCAGAGGGACAGCGTTAACGACATCATCTACCCTGAATGAACAGACATATGGCACCGACATTACGATTGACGGAATAGCATAAGCCTACGTCCCCTATGGCTGCTACTCTGCCAGTGCACCTTGCTTTTGAACTCTAGCACCATTGTCCACCAAACATTATTTAAGCAGAACAAGAAAGCAAATGCTAAATCAAAGTTAATACGCTCCCGTTAATAACTCACGTTAATACGGTCCCCACGCATTGCTCGAACAGGAGTCTGTCCTTATCCTGGACTGAAGCTGACAACGACGTGTCGACATATGTGTCAAAGTCGCTGTCGTATATGTGTAAAGGGTAGATGTTGCATATGTTTAGAACTTTAGGTGCAATACACAACAACATGAGTGCCATTACGAACGAGCAGGCATGCTCAACATAAAACCACACTGAAGCAAAAATGTAAAATTATATAAAATTACTTACGGTTACTCGTTTCTGCCTCAGCTCCTCTTCGGACATAGACAGTGCCGCTGCAGCGGGGTTAATTGCATCTTCGATGGTGAGGAGACGTATTCCCGACAGCACTGCTCTTCGTCCAGCGTAGCTTACAAGCAGCTTCATCGTGAATGAAACCCACGTGGACGATTCCCGCCGTTACTGAGCCGCTTTTATGCGCAAGCGCAGAAGTCACTCCGGGTATTGTGACATGACGACAAAGCCCCGCGTTTAGTCGCAGCCATTTTGGAGAAGTAGTGACAATTCCATGATCGACATATTTTATGCAATGCGGCGGTCGAGGCATCACCGGCAGCTGATCACAGCTACCATCGCAAAAACTCTGAAAGTGTTTACTTTTCGAGATACTCGTCTTTATTCAACGCGAGAAAGGAGCTTCAATAATGGTGCGCAGGTAATGCGAGCACGCCCCCGTTTTACCCGCGACCCGCAGCAAGGCCAACTTTTCACCCGCAAATTGGAAAACGCGTGCGGGTACATGCGGGTACGCGCTGGCATACTCGCACCCGCGCACACCTCTACTCATAGCTGTTTCTAGCGTGCATCTAAAATGTTGATACGCCAATTCTAGCGTTTAAAATGCCAACAAGCTGATTCTAACCTAGCGCTTAAATCCTACTTCTAACCAATTCTAACGTCTAAAATTCTGATAAACTATTTCTAGCCCCCAAATGCCAACCTTGCTTTTAAAACGCTCGTACACTAATTATAACGTCTAAAATGCTAATACACCAATTATAACGTCCAAAATGCCAATACACCAGCTCATAAAGGCGAGGAGCGATTGTCCGCCATCAGCCGTTCCGTGGTGAGCAATTATCCGCGTCCCCTCCGCGAATTATTTACTCTCTGTCGGTATAATACTGTAAAAGTTCTTTGCTATCACGAAAAAGCTCGGAAATTCCAATCCGTAAAAACCATCCCCATTTTATTAGACATCGCTTTTTTAATGCAAAGAAAGATATAAAAACAGGCGCTCCTTTTGTGCAGCTTGAGCTAGAATCAGGTGCTACATAACAAGCAGAGCCTGTTAATAACCCAAGTTGTGCACAGAAGGACTCCGGTTTTCTTTCATCGCTCTCTCTGTGGCGCAACCTTACTTAATTAAAAAAAGAAGGAAACACGTAACATACTGCATTTTCAGTCATAAAATGGCATGCGCAGTGCATATGGTTGCACTGAAGAAAGACTGAATGCTATACGGTCAATTTGCCGAAAAAAAAGAAGAAACGTATAAATACTGATGAGTACATAAATTGCCTGGTAGCGCCTGAAGGAATGTTGCCGTCTCGTCTGCCGTCAAACTAGAATTTTTAATTATTGTCACTCTTTGTTTTGTCTCTTGATAAAGGCGACAGAGAGGCTTGCATCGAAATGCAGCTTCGGGCTGAGGGCCGACGGGTTATCTCAGCAGCATCCTGTTTGAAAGACCCACGGGCAAGATGGCCGAACAGGCGGGTGTAACCAAAAGAAAAAGAAAAGAGAAAGAAAAAGGGGAAAATTAAAAAAAAAAAAGCAGAGAGACGGCCGCTGCGAGCAGAACAATTCATATGGCCTGGGGATTATTCAGAGAACTCAGCGCTCAGTAATCGGTTACCTCGTGACAATCTCACTGTTCCTGCTGGATGTGTCACTGACCGACTTCTTTCGGGAAGAGACGAAAAAAGAAGGAACCCAAGATCGAAGGTTATGAACTTACACAACATGGAAGCGACACGTATTTCCCAGAACCGTAGGATTATATACTTTCCAATTTCCTGTTTGGGATGTAGAGGGTGACTCATTTCCACTCTGCTGTTGCATCACTGTGGACAGACTAACCAACCTACAAGATAAATATCATCTGTATTTAATGAGTTGAAGCTAAATTCCATTTGACTTTGCATAGGTTATTTTGTTTCCTGTCTCGATAGCGTCCGACACGGAAATGTCCTAAACCCGCTCCAAACTGGTGGGCTTTCTGCACAGCATTGTTTTCTGCCTGCTGCAACAACGCTTTCTTCAACCTGCTATTCAACATTGCGATGAACCGTAAACTAGTAAAAAGCAGCGCGTTTCCTGCGAAAATGCGGCACCAACCCTGCTGAAAAGTTCTGGATAAGGACGTACACCAGAACTGATGACTAGATACCAGTTTCTGATATCTCTGGTATGTGGCATTACAAGTTCCTGGTACGTGTCACACCAGGAGAACAGCCACACTGACATGAACATATAACAGCAGGTCATGCATCCTGGTTTGACTACTTGTCAGAAACACCAGTCATACTAGAAACTGATGTATGCTGTACCAGTATTGCCAATACCATATCAGCATGCCTGCATCCCGGTTTGAGGACTTGTCAGAAACACAACTCATATCAGAAACCGACGTATGTTGTACCAGCACTGCCAGCTAATATACTTCATACCAGCGTTACAAGATGCTGACAAAATATCAGTGACATGTAGAGATACCAACATAAACTTCTGTTAAAGTGTCTTGTCCCCTATGAAATCCATGAGAGTGCATTTTAGCTACTGTCTCAGCAAACTTAACCATGCAAGCAAAAATTTGGGAAAACAGATGTAATGCAATGTACTATATATTATATATATATATATATATATATATATATATGCTTATATATTTGCTTAATTTAAAAAAATATATATATTATGGTTTGTGCCCCTGATTTGTATTATTTATGCTTTGATATATATATATATATATATTATCAAAGCATAAATAATACAAATCAGGGGCACAAACCATAATATATATATATTTTTTTTAAATTAAGCAAAGCGTCTCTATGGATTGGACTCTGTGCAACCGGTATCAATATTAGGGAAACAAAAACATATGGCCCTGGAATGCATGGAATGAATGAACGTATAGACTATGAAATATGGGTATGGTGAGAAAAGCAGAAATAGTCACGGGTTTTGTGGTTATTCTAATGAAATGGTTAAAGTTATGCAAATGCATATCCGTAAAAAAGGATGCCTAACCGCAGTACTGGAGCAAGGACAAAAATAGCACACACACAAACTGACTTCGTTCCAAGTCTGGAGCAGACAGACAAACACAACGTAAGCCTCAATGCCTAATGCATAGAGCAATTTTGAGATGTGTGATTCAAATCCCACCACTGTCTGGCATTTTAGATGACTGCCATATCTCAACACAAATTGACTCAACGCAAATGAATTATAGTATTATTATAAGTAGTATTATCGCCTTCTTTTGTATTTTCTTTTTCGCGCCCTCACTCCTCTCTAATAAAAATTTGTATTTCCTCCTCACCGCCTCCTTTGTCCCCTTTCTCCGATGTACATTAGTATAAATATTTCTACCAATTTCATCTCTTCCAGTTCAATTTATCTCACCTGATGAAGGACGGACTCCGTCCGAAAGCTTGTTTTTTAGTTAAATAAATGTTTCAGTCTCTTTAAACACTTATTTGATCGCACGAATTGCGAAAAACGGGAAAGTCTAGCACTCGCAAGTGAATAAATTTAACATTGAAACATTTAAATAATTTATTTTAGTAAAGCAAAATCTTCTTTAGTAAAATAAATTTCTTATATATTGCACGGTTTCAGAAATGCTGGTTAACTTAGAACCGAGATCAAGCGTTGCTAAAACTTGAAGTTAACGCTCAATTCTTTTTCGCAAACGCTACTTGGTGACGTGATGAATGTTTCAGTAATAATAACTGCCTTTTGTGAAGCACAGTTCAGTATTAAATTCAAGTTAATGAACTGTTGATCTCGGTTCAAGTGTTAATCGGCGTTGATGAAACCGGGCCTATTTCTCTTTAAATACTTATCTTAATTACACATCTCTTCAGAAGCAAGGGTTACTGTTACGAGTTGTCCTTTGGTGACTGCAGTAATTAAATCACTCGTGGTTCATTGCTTCACAGTCAAGTATGATATTTTCACCACACACCCTCAGTCACGTTCAATGTCGTTTGCCAGAGTACACACACACATCCTGTCTTCGTTTTTGAATCAAGGAGCATGCAAACTGAGTGCACCTTTGTGATGGGTAACGCTGTTAACGCACCACTAGATGAAATGAAGCACTCCACGATGTGATTGGGGTAATGAATTTCCTCTTCTGTGGGAATCACCTTCTTGCAAAGGAGGATACATGCTTTTGAGACATCTGAGGTCACCTCAAGTGCACGACAGATGACGTAGAAGTCACCTTGATGCCTTTGAATCACTGTGCTGTTGGTCCTCTTCGCACGGCGGTACTTTTCATTTGTAAATACCTTACGGTTATAAATGAATCGCACATACTCTGAAGCGTGCACAGGAGCAGGGTAGCCTGCACTTTCAAGAGCTTCCTCCTCTTCAACCGAAAAGCTCTGAACACGTCTCCCACGACCAAGCAGGCTAGCACTTTGAATAGGTTTTGCCTTTTGAATGTGCGGATAACCCAGCATCTGCTGACACACACTTTCTGCTGCTTCCGGAAGATGTAGGTCGTAAGGCAGCAGCTCAACTTCCTGCGAGACTGCCACACGCTCCAGCACTTGTTGGGGAGCACCCTTGGCAGAATTAATGCAACTTACAAGGCGTCCATTTCCGGACTCGAACACAAAAGCTGAGTGTGCCCACAATGGTCCAAGCTTGCTCACAGAGTTTGAAAGGTGCAGGAGTTTTTGCATATTGAAAGTCATCATCTTTGAGCCGTACAGCTATCGAGTTCGTTCAACAAACTGCTTCAGGAGGGACTCTAGAACACAAGAAATAAGCAAACCACAATCAAACAACAACAACTTTATTTTGGCTTTGGAGAGTGGGGAGCTTCATCGCCACAGGCGATACTCTACCCCACTGCTGGTGGGAAAGTGGAGAATAAAATAACTGCCCCTTCACAATAACGATCGAAGTCCGATGGTGTCCAGAAATGTCAGAAGAGCTTTGAGCGCAGAGCGTTGCTGGGCTGGATTAGGCCGTTCAATTCTCCGACGCCTAGTGACACCCCTGGCTTCCCGCCAATGGACAACCGACATTCTTGCCCCGTCTATGTTGAGCAGAGTTGATCAAACGCTCGCTTTCCGCATGCCACGAAACATCTCTCGTCAAGATGCTGCATTAATCCACCGAATGCGCCTCGATGTGGCCTTTACAGCTCAGTGGCGTTACCGCTTGAGACAACTTGACTCTCCCACCTGGTGCCACTGTGGTGTTCTTGAGGATCTGGAACATATTCTTCTTCATTGCTCCCACTACCAACCTTCCCGAACCACACTCTCCGAGTCTCTTCGTCAGCTGGACTCTCGCCCCTTCTCCCTATCGAAACCACAATCAATTAATGAGTGATTCCACGCACAATCAAGAAGGTTTGTACAGTCAACATCTCCGATTTCCTTCCAACATATACGGAGGCCTAGTGTCTAGGAAACACATCAACAGTGAAATTTCAAATTATGTTATTCCTATGGCAAAGTTCATGGTTCCTCGTGGAAGTCCAAATGATCACCAACCAAAAAAATAAGTCCGCTGCTGTACAGGGCATTCCTTTTTATCTGTCACAGACGTTTATAAAACAGCTGTGAGAGCAGTACTGCCATTCTTACAGGTTGGTTACGTGGTCAACGGCGTAGGTTGCAGTTATTCTGTAAGACAGTACATGCAGCTACTGGACAAAT
Source organism: Ornithodoros turicata (assembly GCF_037126465.1). NCBI lineage: Eukaryota > Metazoa > Arthropoda > Arachnida > Ixodida > Argasidae > Ornithodoros > Ornithodoros turicata. The sequence continues at coordinate 3,405,371 of NW_026999320.1, read as the reverse complement.
AATTAAGAAACACCTGTTAGCTAACTTCTCAATTAACGTTAATTTCATTATGTTGTCGGTGCACTAGCAAAACTCTAATCTTCATCATCATCATAATTAATGTAATTAATTCGTGTTCTGGAAAATATGAATATAGATATATGTTCTGGGAAGTATGATGGAACTTGAGCCAGTCATCATTCAATGCCACCGTCCTTGTTGAACACGCTGAGAAAAAAATATATTCGAGGCAATAAATTCCAAAACTTCGCTATGCAGATGTGTCGAAAACAGAGCTCTGCCCATTCGAACTGAAACGAGCCAGATGTGTAGATCGGCGCTCTTATATTTAGAAGAATTTAGGAAATTTCGAGGAGATTATGAGGAAATAAATTGTGTGCATCCCCTTCGGGGGTGAATGTAGAATATGACCTTTTTTGCATGATTTTGTCTTTCTCTAACATTGGAGGTGCCTTGAGCTTGATAAAATCAAGTGCTGTTGTTCAACAGTCACCACCTCCTAACACATACAGACAACAATTTTGCGTTTTTGCCTGGTGTTATAAAAGAAGAGTGCGTCTAACTTACCCAACACCATATGGAATGGGGACCCATACCGTCACATCATAAGAGCTCAAGGTCAGGACTCGTTTCGGGCAAAGTGTACAAATAATTTTTGACAAGCTAGTGTTCTTGCAGCAGCTTCAAGCTCATTGGCATTAGCCCATAAGCTACTGTATGTACTAGATTAGTTTCACGTAAAAATTAGAAGCCAATCTGCATTCATTGTTTAACAAAGCAATCGAGAATATCGATCAGTTGTAAAAACAACACTTTTGAGATAATGTTTTCATCGTGTACTGCTCCCGGTGTCATCTAGAATGTCAGAAAAAATCTTGCAAAAAAAAAAGAAGCTTATGTCCTACATACTCCTTTCCTGATTGAATGCACCCAATTTCTTTTTGTTAAGTAATCTGAGGAGACTGAGCTTCACCACTGGCTGATTCGGCTAGGATGGCCCATCTACCAATGCAGTGGCATGACAACAAAGAAAACAGTTTTCAGTAATGCTCTCAGTTTAGCTGTACTCACAGTACTTCAATTGGGGATGAATATTTGCATGATCAGCTGTTACGCTAGTTCTATACAGGACCCAGTGTTATGCATAACAGTAATCCATGTGTCTACTTCTGATACAGCAATGAAAAGATAAGCTACATATGTGGATCTAAGTGCTTGCAGGAACAGTAGCTTAATGGAAGGTATTACATTTCAGAAATGTGTGATTTGATATAGCCTGATGTCAATACCATGCTGTTGAATACCTGACTGAGTGAGTGCTCTTTGTGAGACTGTCGTCGTATTCAGCATCCATATAGCCCGTACAACTAGGCACCAGTGGTTCCAGTTACGTTGAGGAAGCAGGCCCTCTAGACAAGGAAGACTGTAGTAGAGAAGCCAGTTCCTCCACCCACTGGCTTTCCAGTGACACCGTTCGGAGATGCCACGAGGTAACCTTGTTATACAATATGGAGGCTTAAGGCCTTCAGGCGCCTGTTCAAAATCTCTGTTGTACTTGGACTGCCTGTTACAAAAAGGAAAAACCAATATCAAAATTTTTAGTTCGAAGACAAGCAAATATCAAAGTCTTCAGTTCGAATACCTCTACAGTACAGATGCACTTCATAGTGTCAAGTTATTTTACGTTGTTCTATTGCAAGATATTTTTCCTTCCTGAATGCAAGTTAGGTGTGCCAGCAGAGTAGCATTTCACATCTGCGAGAGAAGGTTCCTAAAAATCACGTTAATGCCACTAAATGTGTGATTTAAACTTGTCATGCCTGGAGGCTGGACTTGAGGCTTAAAAGCAACTAGACACATACTATATTTCTTCAGCAGTAACGAAAAATATTCTAGCCTTCCCTGTGTGCTGCAACACTAAAGACATGATACAGATACAATCTGAGCCATACTTGCCCATGTAGAAGCGTTCCGTAGAGTTTGAATATCAAGAACATGATCAGTAACTTGCTTGCCGACACCCAGCAGCACTGAATGCATATATTCAGAAGATTGACCTCAGACAACATCGTAATTTGTTAAGTTAATTGGTGGAGAGGGCCCCTTGAAGCCGTTGACCTGCGTCTCACACTCGACTGCGAGCTCCATGTCTCGGATGACCCTCTCTCGTGTCCTCTCCTCACCAGGTTCTCCACTCCGAAATCTCACTGCTCCTGCACTCATAAAGCACGAACAAATATGTGTATACATGTGCCATTTCCATAGCGATTATAGAGCCCTTGAAGATGAAGTACCTGCCATCAATATGCTCACCACGCACCATGCAACAAGGGCAGCTGAAGAATCCACTGAACATGACCTGGTTTTGTACTGCCGCACGTGCGGGGGCATCCACGCTACAGCAAATGCCATAGACCTTTGAAGATATTGTTGTAGAGTTATGCGTCCAAATAACAGGCGGCATGCGCTCTACGTGATCCACAAACTTGCTGAGGAAAAGTCGCATGTTAGGATGATTGCTGTCAAACCACAATCCAGCAGGACATGTGTTTGAGAAGCGTTCTAACACCGGTACTTCGTTGATTATGAATTGCAGTGGCCAGATGGAGGATTTGGATGATTTAAATACCGGGCTGCCATCAGTGTTAAACGTCATTGTAAGATCAACCCATTGCAGATTACCATTACGTTTTAAATCCTTATAAATGCTTCCATGGGTGATATCGGTGGTATCTGACGTGTCACCTGCAGCTTCTTGGTTCACTTTCTCAAGATTTGCGAAACGTTTGTTCGAAGTTTTTTTGATGACATGGCGTACTTCACTGGGTAGGTCGAGAATCGTGAAGAAGTGTCCACTAATCTTCAACTCTGACACCATAAACAAGTTGTGACACATGCCACAAGTCAGTTCATCACGACCTCCTCCTTGCTCCTCCAAGAGACAGTAACAGAAATCGCAATAGTAATAGTTCGTCGCACTCTCTAACTTACATGCCCAAAGTTTTCGCATCAAGAATTTTGACCTAGGTAGGACGTCCGAACTAAAAAGTACATTATTGATACACAATAACTTGTCCAGGCCATTCCAAGTTAATCCATAAGATACAACAAAACTCATTATCATTGCAAGTGCTCTTGCTTTGCTCGCAGTTCCACTTGACAGCATTTCACTTTCAAACTCCTTAAGGAGGCTTGCAATAATCGAGACAGCTGCAGAAGTCTCACTTACACCTGCTTGGTCTTCAGTGAGGCTCTATATCAGTTCATCCACAGATGTTTCACTAAGATACGCTGGGATATCTTCAAGGAAGCTTCCTATGATATCATCGGAAGCATCACTATGACCAAGCTCCTCATCGACCGTGTGGGTCTCAGGCACATTTCCTTAACGTTCGTCACAAAGTACCCTTTCAGACGCGTATTCAGAAATATCAACATCTGAACTAGAACCTGCGTGCTGTGTTGACAGAGTATCCAACCCTGAGCTGGGGTTAGAGGATTCTTCTTGAACGCTCTCTGCTAAGTGGACGAGCGTGGAGGTAGGATCACGATGTACCGATGTAGTTTGATTTGGCCTGCTCAGCGCTTCAAATTCGCAGTCAGGAGTGTGAGGGTTGCGCTTGAAACGTTCACGTACGGTCGACTTTGGCACATTGAACGATGGTCCGGGTGCGAGGTACTTTTTACGACGTTGTTTCTCCTGTGGCGGTTCCATAATGATACCTATATGTTTGGCACCATTACACTTCGAATAATGTCACTTGGGATCAACACTTAACATAATCATAAGTATCCGTTTCGAACTCGAAAGTCAGAATAGCGCACGGTGAACGAACGCTCTGCTGTGCAATAGTGGAGTGACGTCGCTGGCCATTTCATTCAGGCTTGCTTGAAGTGTACGCCACAAAATAAATATTCTCCCAGAATCGGGAGAAGCTTCTTAAATGAAGGAATAAGATTACATTCATACACCTTGGCATTCTCTTAAGCCACCTGACTTTCGCTTTGTAAGTTACTGCTGCTCTTTGGCACAATGCACTAAATTATTGTATAGGCATGTATATAATACAGCATCATTACAACACGAATGCCGAATTCGTAAAATATTCGAAAAATAAGAGACAACTGATGTTCTGGGGCTAGATTCGCAAAGACTCGAAAGATGCGCAAAAAAAAAAATATCCACTTACAGCTCCGCTATTATTGACAGCGGCAATCTGTTGCAGCTCTGGCCGACATCAAACATGTGCCGCCAGATCACATGGATGCTGTCAGCTGTCAGGTGTTGTGTGAGATGTTCTCCCGCTTATTCCTACTCTCTGTTTCTGCATTCTCTTGCACATTGGCTGGGTCACTTGTTATGCGACCCCGAATCTTTCACACTTTGCGCTATGTTTTACGCACATGTGGAGTATGCACTCGACGAAGTGCGAGCTATAGTACCCGTTTCAGTCATCAAGAACTTCAACCCGAAGACGGTTGAAGACTTCGACGACAGCGAAAAGCTACTGTACTGGCGTTCCCGCGACGGGGAAATCGAAAGTTACTGCAAGGTTCTCGGGCTCGCAGGTGAGTATAGTTACTTACAAAAGCATGTGCTTCCCTTCTGTATCATTGCACACCTTCGTTTCGCGCCTCCGAAATCGAAACTACCGGCAGTAATTCATTCTTTGTTGTGTCTCCTGCCGTGTAATATGTTTTTGCGTTAAAAGTTGCTCGCTCGATCAACACGAGCGAAAGCGCTGAACTATCGATGAGCGATGAGGTAAAAAAAAAACGGTATTCCGGAACTTTAACAGCTAGTAACAACGGACGCGTGTCTACTGAAAATGGACGCGTTCATGTACTGCTCGCGACACGGTTGTCTGAAATCTCCAGCCTGTGGCGGAGCGGTCCCCTATCGGCGGTGTCGCGCTTGAAGGAACTATACCAATACCGACTATGAGGGAAGGCCGTACGCAGTCGCCACCTTTCGGGAGAAGTAACTCTCGGATACCCGGGTGGCGTCTGATAGCAAGAGAGGGAGGGAGAGGGATAGCGGTCTCCCCTAGGATGCTGTATTGGTACAGTTCCTTCGTGTGCGACACCGCCGATAGGGCACCGCTCGGCCACAGGATGGAGATTTCAGACAACCGTGTCGCGAGCAGTACGTAATATGCATGTTGAACGCGGGTGTAACATATTTGTACTTGTAATGAAACGTGCGTTACATGCTGAATAAGAGTTCTGCACTTCACGTACAAGCCATATGCGTTCAGAACAAATCTATTAGTTCAGGCGACAAAAGAAAAATGTCTGCGCATCACTATGCGTTTTTCACAAATTGTTTAGACTCGATAAATGAACAAAAAAGTATAGGGCCCACTCTAGTGCAAGGCAGGGATTTTGAATGTAAAAACGACCGTTGAACCTTGGCGGCAACTTTGTTGTAAACGGCAGGAATAAAATGAGATACTGACGAACATCATTTATTTCATGACTGTGACATACATGCATAGCTGCTGTATTTTTTGTGTGCTGTATATTTGTGCACTCTTTTGTGCTCATGGCCCGCCATATGATGCCGTAGCGACAGTAGCTACACATCGTTTTGCTATCTCGCACCCTCAACAGTTCAAAGCGGGGACACTTAAAATGCAAAAAACACCTTGCTCTCAAATAAAAGTCTGTGTTTCGATTAGTACAATACAAACGAAACTAGTTAACACAATGCTACTATTTAGAAGAAAAACGCAATGTAAGAAAGATCCATCTTAGGTGGCAACGAATGGAATCCCGAGGAGGCAAAGACTGGCGGCATCCAATGAGACAGCAGGGGAAGCGAGCACATATGTAGTGTGTGCGTGTGAGTTTGGAACGGGTTCGATCATACTGTTCCATATATGCGCGGCATGATGTGCACTGGTCTGTGCACACATGCGTATGATGTGTACATTTTTTAGTACTGATTCACTGAACTGTAGCCCACAATAGTTCTCGCGAATGTTCCACTACCAGCATTTACCATCATGACTGCAGGCACATCCCAAGCCTCTGCTCTCGCCTAAGACATGGCGCAGCATTGCCGTTGCAGTCATGGCGGACCAATCTAACCAACTGCTGAGGTGGCTGAAGCAGGCATAGACAGTAGTGTAGCTACCGTTTTTTCGCATGCCGCAAGGCTTCTGCCATGGCGCACCAATCTAATCAATGACTTTGCTGTCCGTCAACATGGGAATGAGGCCAAGCGGGAGTCGTGCAGACATCGGTTAACGGACGGCAAAGCCGTGCATTAGATTGGTGCGCCATAGCAGAAGCCTTGCGGCAGGCAAAATAGCGGCAGCTGCTGGTTAACGGATGGCGAAGCAGTTGGTTAGATAGGTGCGCTAAGGCAGAAGCCTTGCGACACGCATAACAACGGTAACGCTGCGCCATCTCTTAGGCGAGAGCAGAGGCTTGGAAAGTGACTGCCCTCCGCATCCTCTTATTGGCTGGCATCCAGGAGGTGGAGCCTCCCTCGCTGATCGACAAACGCAAGGATAGTCGGGGAGCGAAATCGCCCTTAGCTGCAGTGTTTGCAGTGCAGTGTTGCTATACATTGGAACGTTGTGATGTAACCCTGTTCTAAGGACGAAGGACGGACTCTTTGCACTGTCTCATGGTAAAGACACTCGTTAGTAGCAAAAGTCAGTATTAAAGATTAAAGTTAGCAAAAAGTATTTAGATATTGTGAGACACATGGTTTCACAGGGCATAGTAATCGGAGAATGCTTGTCAAGCTGTTTAGTGCCCCTTTAACACTCTGTGTATTTACTTTGAAACTATATGTGCGCTTGTTGTCGTACTTTGCTATACTCGCCCTCAGCACTAAACTTCTTTTTTTTTTTTGCTTTAATTTCAATTCAGAGAGCTATACCTGATTTTAAAAAAAATCAGAAAATAAAAACAGGGCAGCTGCACGCCAAAAGGAAATGAAGCAGGTTATGAAACGGAAGCGACAAAAGGAACAAACATCTGAATACTCAGACTCCGACGATGAGCTGGTTCCAAAGGCACTGCTGCGCCAGCAGAAGCGCGAGACGAAGCGCGTCTTGGCCGAAAATCAGACTCTACAGAAGAGACTGGAAGCAGAGAGGCAGCTGTGCATTGATCTCCAAAAGGCTCTTCTAAAGAAATTATGTATGTGCTATAGCCTGTTTGGCTTCATTATTTGTCATGTACTGCCACAGATGGTTACTTGTTCCATTTTAGTTCGTGTGACCGATGCCACTAATAGCACTGACGTGACGGACAGTGGTGATGTACAAGAAGTTTCCTTGATTTGTGTGATAACAGAAGTGAATGTTCCACGTATAGCTTATTGTAACTTACCATCTTAGGACCACAGCCTTCCAAGCACAGAAGAAAATGTGTGCAGCCAGGTACCCGATGGAAGGATACATGATCGAGATTTCTCCCCCAGTCCTTGTTGCTCGTTGGAAAGAGACATTTCTCTACACACTGCTTCCTTCTCAGCCAACCGGCAAGCAAATGCAGCCAAGAGCCCCATTGCTGCTTACAGGTGCGCCCAGGTAGTGTATACTTTAGCGCTTGCTTCTTTCTTGTTTCCATAGGTAATGTGTTCAGTCATCTTTTTGTGCATATTTCAGGAGCTTCCAGACATTTTGCCACCCCACTGGTTTTTCTGCATGCATGTTATTGCAGGGAAATATGGCTGTTCTTTCTGTCACTACGTGTTAGGAAGCATGCTTTCACAGTACATGCTGTAAGTGCTCCTACACTGATTGTTTTTTCAGGACTATGGGCCGGCACCATTGGTTTTGCACAATGATCTTCAAACCACACCAGGGACAGAAGCAGCTGACAATGTCAACACAGAGGTGACACATCTGGGTATGCCTGTATTGTTTCATGCCAGATCCGAGTCAAAGTTAATGATGGAGAAATCATCCAAAAGCCAGGATATGTTATGGGGAAAGGAACCCTACACTGGTTTGATGCTGCGAAATACAATTACTGTAGAAGTGTCTTTTTTCTTCACACATAATTATTTTTCGGATTTTTCACTCATTCCTCAAATCATGAAGTTGCTGCGAATAACTCTCGCCATAAGATGGCGAAAATCATGTGGCACTGGACGCTCTGTTGTGACTACCTTGACCATTTCTGTTCCATACAGCGTAGGTGGTATCCCTGTGAACAACGTATGTCTTGATACATCCCGAAATATTCCCGAGTGGTGACCGTGGCACGATAGGCAAAGCATTCCTGAAATCCTGTGACGCGAACTTTAGTTCTCTCGAATCACTCTTCGAACCAGCTTTGTTGAAAAGTGTGAAAATATTTTCCACACAGAAAAAAACAATTTCTGCAGTAGACATTTCGGCCCCAATATGGGAGACATCATCACTGCAGCAACACAATGAGTGAAGATCGCAACTGGCACATTATTTAAGGAGGTCAGGAAACACATCGTACAGACGGTTGCAATTACCGTTAAAAAAAGTGGGGTTGCCTCAAATATGCAAAGTTTGCAGGAGCTTTCTGGAGCCCCACATTTTTTCTCTTGCCAGGGCCCCGACGTTAACAGAATTGAAGCAGTGGCTCACCATTAAAGGGGCTGTAAACAGCTACAAAAGGTGCACATTTCTTTGTGTTATATTATTGGAACTTAGTCAGTGAAAACTCCTTGCAATTACTAACGCTCAAAAACAAAAGGCGCTTGCATACGGATGAAATATTCACTGCACTCTTTCGCGTTTTAGCTCCGCCCAGCGCTCTGACTTTACGTCATTTTGACGTAGCGCTTTCCCCACCAATTACGATTGAGTGTTCCACGTATGATTTTATTTCAAATGCGGAATTGGACTAGATGAACGTGAATCCTCTTCTATTCAAAATCTAAACAGTTACAGCCTCAAACTGAGAAAGAAATGCGTTTAATTTAGGTAACATACGCGCACTAGGTTTTCTGGGCAGTAGCACGCAGCACACCACCTGCGCGAATGAATATCCGGGGCTATACAGTTCCGGAATCTTAGGTAGGTGCGCGATGGAACATCTTCGTCATCTTCGAATGGTTCCGACAACTGGGCTGCCGTACTTTGGTTTGATCCACGCGGCATCGCGTCACCAGCTCGCGTGGTACAGTGGATAGCGTGCTTCGAACCCGGGTTCGAATCGCGTCATGTGATAGCAGCCCAGCTGTTGACGTTTGCGCGAGCCGGAGATGTCGAAGATGTCATGACGTTGAATTTCGGAACCACGGAGTGCAAAACGTCGTTTCACACAAACAAACTGAGCGCTCCGACTCACAGCTGATAACGAAGTATGTCTATTGGCTGGTAATTTGAAACGTCATGTGCGCAGCTGGGCCGCCCGATTGGACGGCAAAACGCTACGTAGCCATGTGACGTATGCGTTGTGGAGAGAGGCTCGCTGGTTACTCATCTTTGAAAGCAGTTATACGGGTCAATGAGCTGGCACGAGCCGAACGAAATGTATATTTGGGTATTATGAGCTGCGTTCTTTCGTGGGGTATCATTATTTCAGAAATGTTTGGTGGCCTGTTTACGGCCCCTTTAAGCAGTGGTTGGTTAGCTCTGTCTGGTACGACATTGTAGTGTGTGTTGGATTTCGGACATTGTGTTGATGGTGTTTTAGCTAGGTACTATGTTTCCTGCAAGTTTCACCAGTCTAGGAGGACGTGCACTCCTGACATTGTATGTTTCGGCCCTCTCTCTGTATGCTGAGCTCACTAAATAATCCGCTGGTTGCTGTCTCCACTCATTCTGTCCCTGCACTGATGCTGCTCGCACAGGGTATGAAACATCAGTTTATTGTGTTAAGTCAGTCTAGAGACATTTCACCCATCAAAGGTTAATGCTGCTGGAAGCCATACATGCTGCTTGCTGGGTCCAGGAACTGGGAAGTGAGCAGCTCATATGTGTAGACACATGAATCAGACTTGTGCACGTGACGTCACACGCAGCCTTTGGATGACTTGGAGCCACGTGGCATAAGGAAACATGGGGGTGCGTCGCAGGCGTCTTACGGCTTGCCGAATGAGGCAGCAGCGTGTGTTTTAACAATTTCCTCTCGTAATTGCATGGTATACATGCAATCAATCACAGCATGCCCTGCTGCTGTGACCTCAGCGCGGCAATATGTTTTCCCATGTTACGTGACCAAACGTGAAGTCACTGCACAAGTCTCATGTAAAATTCAAACGTTTAAGCTTTACTTCGGACGCTTTCATATAACCTTATGTATCATTGTAAAATATTCCAGACAAAAACAACCTTCGACTCTTCGTGAGATTATTGATCAATTAGCTGTGTTGAGCATACATATTTGTGATGCAAGAAAAACAATTAGCCGAAACCCTTTGGCTGCACGTATAGCATATGTATGTAAGTGCTCAAACCTTGCCATGCCAGTACTGGACAGCTGTTTCAGCCTTATTGGGCCATCGTCAGCAGTACGCAGGCAGGCAACGTCTGGCCGGGTGGCGGCACAAGGTCACGGAGCAGGTGATTCCTCCCGTCAGGGTGTGCTAACACACCACTGAGGGCCCCGCGCTTTCAGTGGTGTGTTTGACGGCGACGTTTGAGCATGTACAAACATATTTGTTATGCAGTGCAGCATGCCAATCTGCTGGCTGGTTCAACTATACCTGGCTGTAAATTGCGTGTTTGCCTATCTGGTTCACAGGTAGGGGTGACTTAAGTTAAGGAACAGGTGAAAGAGGTGCTTAGTGTTGCTACTCTACCTGACGAGTACAGAGCACTGGCAGTGATTTCGTCATCGAGATAAAAGCTGTGTTCCTTAGCCTCGGTCTCCCCTGTGTGTGAACTAGACAGGCGAACACATAATTGACAGCCGGATGGCTGAGCCAAATAGGGCACTCATATGCTGCTCCGTGCAACAAACATGGAAACTGATAGCAGTCTCGAGCCAAACAATAAAATACTGTGTGTCGACATCTTTCACTGTCCCGATGTCTCGATACATCAACATTTTACAAGAGTGTCCAATGCAGAATTTAAAAGGATCTTAGTTAAAGCATATGCAAATGAGCTGCTTGCTGCCTAGTTCTTTGCTGATGCCCCAGTGATCTTTACCAAACAAAATTTTCGTCCATAGCTCCACCTATTCACAGCATGCTTATCTAGGGGACCTGCATGACATCGCAAGTACATGTAAACTGATGTAGGACATGTAGGGTCGTTTAAAGTACCAGCAGCATGAAACTCGTATTTTTCGTAATTGTGTGTGCATGACAGACTTTTGCAATACAGTAGCTGACTGATTTTCTGTTCTTGAAGGTGACTGGAAATACTTGAAAAATACAGAAATAAAAAAATCCGAATTAAAATCAACAAAGATTAGTTAAAAGAAAATTAGACATTATTTCACCTCAAATTCACATACAAAATTTGTAATTCTGCTGTGCTGTATGTGGCACGTGCTTGCAGTGACATCCAATTGAATTTGGCGAGCGCCACATGTACGTTGTACTCATTTCACAATAGTGACAACATGCTTAGGATGTCTGAGGTCAATGGCTGTGTATGGTTCCTGAAATCATCTAAGGAGTGACTTTTCATCAAGCACTTGTAGCACAACTTATGGAACACACGTGGCTATGTTGAAAACTTCGGAATGGGGGGGGGGGGGCAATAGCGTGCCCAAAACCAAACTCAAGTACCATCCCACTTCAGAAAAGCGCCTCGACTCACTTGCCCTTGAGATTGTGTCACCTAGAGGTACAGTTTGGGAGCTATAGACCAGTTTCAGCTAGGATTCCAATTACCAATCTAATCTAAGCGCATAGTCCAAAATGTTGATTTCGAAGTTTTTGTCATAGTGCCGAAAAAGGTACAATGGTTCTTTCCCACAACTATTCTATTCCGGAGAGTCTGACTTTTGTACACCGACCTGTGTAGAAAACTGGTACTAAAAATGTATTGATTCTACAGCGAAAAACGGTTCTCCGTGGGAGTCCAAAGTCTGAAATGAGTCAAAATAATAAATGCCCAAATAATCAACCGGCTACTGTATATAGTTTATAGCTATTTCTTTAGTTGTGATGTGCACGGGCCTGGATCTAAAATATGCTTCTTGTAAAGGGAATGTCTGGTGGATCAGCACCCCTGGGGAGGACTGTGGCACGTGCCAAGCTAGCAGGAAGTGGCAGAGGGGCCCCTATTGAGGTCCCACGTACACCACTAGCCGTAGTAGGCGATGAAGTAAGAAACCCTGGGTTCGAAACAGCTTTTCATAGTGTCTCACCGGACAGGAAGTCTCGGGCTCAGTAGCAATGATCACTGCCTCTGCCTCCCACGTGCCTTACGTGATAGCTGTACTCATAAAAAGGAGAGAAATGTCTACTTTGCTGAGCAATGAAATGTTATGGTAACAGTTTTACTGTCTTTGAGCTCACAGGAGCGATACATGCCTCAGCGATGAGCCTCAAGTGCCTAACAACAATGAGGTCGAGTCCTGCCGCTGGCTAACCTTTTCAGTGACTTCCTTCTTTCCTCTTTCTTTGTCTCCACCCTTGTGACGAAACCACCATCTTGTCCTGGTCTGACATCACCGGAAACGTCATCTTGAAGCCCTGACCTTGTTTATTATTGTTTTAGTGCTGGCCGACGTTTCCTATTCAGCATAAATTCATTCGATGAACGTATTTTTCTACTAGCAGTTTCATGGTTCATGTTACTCGACACAGTTTGTCTGTGTGAATTCCCGGTGGACCACATCTGTTGAGTGAGCCTTGGCACCGGCATAATTCACATCGTTCTGAATGGCGAGCACTATGAGGCAACACGCGTAAGCAGACTTGTTGAACTGCAAACATGTTGGCTAAAATTTACTGTATGGATTAAAAGGCATTACAAACTGACACAGACAAACTGCTACCACACTGTTCACAAGTCGTAGGGCCGCTCACGGGTACCGCTATTTTTATGACGTTTGCATAGACGTCAGGCCAGGAGTAGTAATGTAACAACCCAAGATTTACACAGAAAATCCACGGCAAGTATTGCACTTTTTACTTTAAATTATTTTAAAGTTACTTTAAAAATGTTTAAAAAATTTAAATTTTTAAATTGTGCAAAACCTGACTCAGTGCAATACTTGTCGTGGATTTTCAATGTAAAACTCGGGTTGTAGAAAATAAAAAAACTAGATAGAAAGGAAGCAGACAGTGGGAAATAATTTATTTGAAAATCAATGACGCCATCTTGAAGAAATCACGCCGGTGCGGGCGACTGGAGCACGACGGTTGCAGAGGCAGGTGGCACGCTAGTTCCAAGGCATCACACCAGATGGCGCCAGCATCGTAGCTCTATACGAGAAACACAGAGAACAAGAAAGTACTAGCGACACATAAAAATGGCAACACTGCTCGACAAGTCTAAGCATGCCAGAGCGCGGGGAAAAGGCCTAACCGCTACTGCAAAACAGCACGGAGAAAACACTACATATCGGGGGAAAAGGCTTAAGGCAATCGACTAGGCCTAACCACAACGTCACAACACTTCGCGGCTAACACAAGGCGGGAACCACACGATGGTAAACGTGCGTCAACAGGCTTGGACACCGCTAAACAAGTCTAAACATGCGAGAAAAGGCTTAACACGAGCACGGTAAAACAACGCGCAAACATCGGTAAATCACTCACCTTTTTCCCCGCTGCGACGGAGCGTCCGCTCTCATCGACAACCAGGGATCAAGTGACGACGGAGCGAACGACCGCACGTCTTCTCCCAACGAGAGCCAGAGCTGGACTGACGTAACCGCCACTCTACGGGTGCTACGCATGCGCGCGCTCGTAGCGCCCTCTGCGCGCTCCTACCGCCACCTGCGAGAGGCTAAGAGAGAAGAGCATTCCTGCGCCCTCTTCTCTCGTTGCTCATTGGTCGTGAGGCTAAGTGAGAAGAGCATTCCTGCGCCCCCGTTGGCCGTTCTCATTGGTCCAGACATCATCCTATTGTCTCAGGGCTACACTGTTTTTTTCCACTAATGCTCCTCTAGACAAGGTCAATCTGCAGTGAAGCCACGGTATGACGTCATCATGCACCTGCGTGGCTCAAGGACGCGTGCGCTCTAGGCAGGGGACCTATTATTTATTGAATCGCTATCCCAAGATTATTTCCTTTATTCTTCTATATCGATTGCATAGGAAACTATTGCAGAAGAGCACCATGCATGAAAGCTGATCGTAGGAATTCCAAAGTCTTACTAAATGAGGCTTGCAAAAGAACAAAATATCCTAACACGTAACTCCATCAACGGCAAATAAGAGGACTAGGACTCAACAAATCAACGCGCGCAGAACTCAGGGCAGCACTATCGTCAAGACGACAATGTTCCTTGTCAAAAAAAAGACAAAATACAAAGCGTTAACAAAGGAAACCATGCATATCGGGGCATGTCAGGACAAATCGCACGACTGTTGGGCAACAGAGGAAAACGAACACTTGAACAGAGTGAAAAGACGCTCACTATCATCGGACACGAAACTACATTCCCTCATTGTAAATCCGCTCGTCACAAAATCCACCTGCATCGTCGAACACCATTCACCAGTGACGAACCACACATCCGCACCCCATCAGAGGCAGACAGAACCCCACCTAAGCTACGCTCTTCCACTGACGATCAACGCAATTGCCAGGATCATAATTACCGTGTCTACACCCGCCAGTGTCCAAGAGAGAAGTGAATCCTTGCGCCCCCTGCAGGCCAGTCTCATTGGTCGTGACGTCATCCTATTGTCTCAGGGCTATACTGTTTTTTTCCACTAATGCTCCTCTAGACAAGGTCAACCTGCAGTGAAGCCATGGTATGACGTCATCATGCAGGTGCGTGGCTCAAGGAGGCTTACGCTCTAGACAGGGGACCTGTTATTTATTGAATCGCTATCCCAAGATTATTTCCTTTATTCTACTGTAATGATTGCATAGGATACTATTGCAGAAGAGCACCATAGATGAGAGGAGATTATAGCATTTCATTCCCAAAGTCTTACTGTACAGGGAAAAAAATGGTTCAGCAAGACATGTTCATCCCACCCGAGAGCCAGGCAGATAATTGAATAATGATGCTTTGTTCCTCCTGAATAAAGTCACACACCTGTCCCCCTCGCGGTTACTCTCTGAACTAAATGAATCGCAAAAGTATTAAGAATAGCACTATTCCCATTCAAGGCAGCACTATCGTCAAGAATGTTTCTCTTTAAAAAGGAAAAATTTACATGTAGAAGGAAAGCATGTCAGAACAGGCCCAGGCATGTCAGCGCATGTTTGTCAGACAACAAGGGGGAAAAAGCGAAAGGAACAAAGAAGAAAACCAGTATCAAACTATTTCTAAGCACACGCACTCCTCTTATTCAAAAACAGTGCTCACCATAAATCTGTCCAGGGGAATACACACCATTTTGCTACACTTTTTTCAGTAACAGTCAACGCATTGCTACAGACTGCGTGACGTCATCACATCCTGTCTGAAGAAGAAGAAGACAGCGGCAAAGACTCCTATTAATTATTGAATCGCAAGAGTATTTCCTTTGTCCTACTCTTAATGACATTCATTCTGTCACTAAATTCAACAAAAAAGCACCCTGCATATTAAGGATTTTCACCCCAAAGGCTCATCATGGTCATTAGAATTACAGTAAACTACCACTGCTCTTTAAAATGATAAGTGAGTCCACTCCACATCACCTCCAGGCTTATGTAATACATGACCCTTTCTATGCTCATACATTCGTTGTCTGAGGCTACACCTGCGAGCAAAAAGGCGCGGAAGCCGGGGGGCAAAGTTCCATTCGCGCATTGCGAGCAAAAAAGCGGGAAAGCCTGGGAGCAAAGTTCTATTCGCGCACTCCAAAGCACAAGACAGAACGCCTTTACGGGAACATGATGGCATTCCTATACTATATTAATGATTATTGCATTGCAGTTTAGAAAAACTACTACAAAACTATAATTTTAGGAGCCCATTAAAATTCTACTTTCTATGGAAACTATAATTGCCCTGTTACTTGGATCGCTACTAATGAAGCGCTCCAATTTTTTCTCTTTCTTTCTCTGCTTTTGCGATTCATTTAGTTCAGAGAGTAACCGCGAGGGGGACAGGTGTGTGACTTTATTCAGGAGGAACAAAGCATCATTATTCAATTATCTGCCTGGCTCTCGAGTGGGATGAACATGTCTTGCTGAACCATTTTTTTCCCTGTACAGTAAGACTTTGGGAATGAAATGCTATAATCTCCTCTCATCTATGGTGCTCTTCTGCAATAGTTCCCTATGCAATCATTATAGTAGAATAAAGGAAATAATCTTGGGATAGCGATTCAATAAATAACAGGTCCCCTGTCTAGAGCGTAAGCGTCCTTGAGCAACGCACCTGCATGATGACGTCATACCATGGCTTCACTGCAGGTTGACCTTGTCTAGAGGAGCATTAGTGGAAAAAAACAGTATAGCCCTGAGACAATAGGATGACGTCACGACCAATGAGACTGGCCTGCAGGGGGCGCAAGGATTCACTTCTCTCTTGGACACTGGCGGGTGTAGACACGGTAATTATGATCCTGGCAATTGCGTTGATCGTCAGTGGAAGAGCGTAGCTTAGGTGGGGTTCTGTCTGCCTCTGATGGGGTGCGGATGTGTGGTTCGTCACTGGTGAATGGTGTTCGACGATGCAGGTGGATTTTGTGATGAGCGGATTTACAATGAGGGAATGTAGTGTACGTGTCCGATGACAGTGAGCGTCTTTTCACTCTGTTCAAGTGTTCGTTTTCCTCTGTTGCCCAACAGTCGTGCGATTTGTCCTGACATGCCCCGATATGCATGCTTTCCTTTGTTAACGCTTTGTATTTTGTCTTTTTTGACAAGGAACATTGTGGTCTTGACGATAGTGCTGCCCTGAGTTCTGCGCGCGTTGATTTGTTGAGTCCTAGTCCTCTTATTTGCCGTTGATGGAGTTACATGTTAGGATATTTTGTTCTTTTGCAAGTCTCATTTAGTAAGACTTTGGAATTCCTACGATCAGCTTTCATGCATGGTGCTCTTCTGCAATAGTTTCCTATGCAATCGATATAGAAGAATAAAGGAAATAATCTTGGGATAGTGATTCAATAAATAATAGGTCCCCTGTCTAGAGCGCACGCGTCCTTGAGCCACGCAGGTGCATGATGACGTCATACCGCGGCTTCACTGCAGATTGACCTTGTCTAGAGGAGCATTAGTGGAAAAAAAACAGTGTAGCCCTGAGACAATAGGATGATGTCTGGACCAATGAGAACGGCCAACGGGGGCGCAGGAATGCTCTTCTCACTTAGCCTCACGACCAATGAGCAACGAGAGAAGAGGGCGCAGGAATGCTCTTCTCTCTTAGCCTCTCGCAGGTGGCGGTAGGAGCGCGCAGAGGGCGCTACGAGTGCGCGCATGCGTAGCACCCGTAGAGTGGCGCTTACGTCAGTCCAGCTCTGGCTCTCGTTGGGAGAAGACGTGCGGTCGTTCGCTCCGTCGTCACTTGATCCCTGGCTGTCGACGAGAGCGGACGCTCCGTCGCAGCGGGGAAAAAGGTGAGTGATTAAGGGCCAGTTCTCACTTGGCGACGCCCGACGCGGCGTCGCGAGCGGGCGGGGGAAGTAGAGGCGCATATCCGCCGCCCCGTCAGCGCGCACGATTTTCATGTTCCCACCACAGTGGCATTCTGTCGTCCAAAGCAGACGAAAGATCAGGAAGCGTGGCTTTTCTGTGTCACCTAATTGGTCGCCATCTGTCGTTCTCGGCAGCTCTCGCCGACGTCGTGAAAGAAACTCGGCCTGGCTTTTTTTTTTTTGCACGACGTTTCTCCTCTCCCGACTCCGGAAATGCGCGTGTATTTCCGCCGCCCGCTCACGACGCCGCGTCGGGCGTCGCCAAGTGAGAACTGGCCCTTACCGATGTTTGCGCGTTGTTTTACCCTGCTCGTGTTAAGCCTTTTCTCGCATGTTTAGACTTCTTTAGCGGTGTCCAAGCCTGCTGACGCACGTTTACCATCGTGTGGTTCCCGCCTTGTGTTAGCCGCGAAGTGTTGTGACGCTGTGGTTAGGCCTAGTCGATTGCCTTAAGCCTTTTCCCCCGATGTGTAGTGTTTTCTCCGTGCTGTTTTGCAGTAGCGGTTAGGCCTTTTCCCCGCGCTCTGGCATGCTTAGACTTGTCGAGCAGTGTTGCCATTTTTATGTGTCGCTAGTACTTTCTTGTTCTCTGTGTTTCTCGTATAGAGCTACGATGCTGGCGCCATCTGGTGTGATGCCTTGGAACTAGCGTGCCACCTGCCTCTGCAACCGTCGTGCTCCAGTCGCCCGCACCGGCGTGATTTCTTCAAGATGGCGTCATTGATTTTCAAATAAATTATTTCCCACTGTCTGCTTCCTTTCTATCTAGTTTTTTTATTTTCTACAACCCGAGTTTTACATTGAAAATCCACGACAAGTATTGCACTGAGTCAGGTTTTGCACAATTTAAAAATTTAAATTTTTTAAACATTTTTAAAGTAACTTTAAAATAATTTAAAGTAAAAAGTGCAATACTTGCCGTGGATTTTCTGTGTAAATCTTGGGTTGTTACATTACTACTGCCAGGTCCTGCCCAGAATGCATTATGTCCTCCCGGGGAGCTATCGTCCATGGAGGGGTTTGTGGTAGGGCATCCCTGTGTTTGAGATGTTCCAATTTCTGTGATTTGGAAAGGGTATTTCATGATCACTTTCTGATTTCCTTTATTTGCACAGGCCTGCTGAGCATGAGCATGTTTTTTGTGTCACGCTTGATGGAAAGGTATCATGGAACAAACGTTAAAACGCAAAATCAATTGTTATGATTCTGAAAGTCTGTTCATGCATGTGTTTCCCAAGTTTGGTGTCAGTTGCTGCAATTGTTTTCGACGTTCAG
The DNA here is from genome assembly GCF_037126465.1 of Ornithodoros turicata. Classification (NCBI taxonomy): domain Eukaryota; kingdom Metazoa; phylum Arthropoda; class Arachnida; order Ixodida; family Argasidae; genus Ornithodoros; species Ornithodoros turicata. The sequence goes on along the minus strand of NW_026999320.1, from coordinate 3,386,434 downwards.
TGTCTAGCTTAGTTTAAACTAATGTAATAATAACTGCATGCCTCGTTATATTACAGGTGGTGATGGAGGAGTTAGTGGCTGTCAAAAAAGAAAAGTTTGACTGGATCATGGGCACTATAGGGGACTCCCGGTTCTGCCGGGAAATGGCACGACTCCTGTGGGCCCACGATGAGCTACAAGAGCGCAGTGTCACTGGGGAAGCATGCCGCAGGCTGTTGAAGCAAGGGGCCATTCCGAGAAAAGCACTCAATCCAGTAAAAATGAGAGCTATGGCAGGTGAGACAATATTGAAAACACTGTTCTATGCCTCAAACATTGAATGAAGATGTATTTTGTCGTATGTTTAGGTACTTTACCAAAATGTGTCCGCTCAAGTGTTCCGATTGTGTGGCTTGGGTGCTGTCAACTTGTGTGGAAGTAAAATTGTGTGATATATTTTTCTTTCTCGAACTGCAAAGGAACATCACCATGGTGATGTTCCTCTCCTTCATAATCGAACACTAGAGAGAACATTTTGATACTGCTAGCAGGGCTGCGGAGCCCTGTCAACATTTAAAAAACTGAATAAGAACTGTCATGAGGTGGCGGGTCCGAAGCCGCGTCTGAGCGCCCAATCGTTTGCTCCTGCATTGGATTTGGGCTGAATCGGGTTCAGTTCAACCCGATTGCACCCTAATTATTGAAGCAAAATATAACCCGATATTTAGCCCCCCCCTTTTTGCTGAAAAATATAGCCCCAAAAAATCGGGCCCTAAATATTGAGCATCAACTTTACGGCACCCTGAAGTATTAATTATTCAGCTGCAACATGAGAAAGATCATCACAACACCAGTCATGCTCAATTTTGGTGTAAGATACCGGTCGTGGAGTCTGCATGCACTCCTTCCACAGAGGTGACAAGAACTTGATTTTTTATTTATAAACGGGGCTGTGAAGCACAACTGTTAGACATTGGTACTTTAGGAAATTAAGTTCTGGCAATTATTTTTTGATGATTTAGTTATATCTGTCTTGTAATATCAGTTACGCAGAAATATAAACCATTATTCTTATTAAGTGTTTTTAATATTATCTTAAAGTGGAGATTGCGGTGTACGATATGAGAGGTGTCTACTCTCCCCTTTCCGCACCGCTCTGAGAGCAGTTTCTACAAAGCACCTTCCAAACATAAGTTCCTTGGCAGGTCTCCAGGTGGCGTAGAAACCAGTTTCGGATACCAACCCTGCTTCCCCACATGGTCAGATACGTTATTTAAAGCGTATAAGCCGCATGACCCGTTTTTAGGAACATTTTGAAAATTTTCGGTCAGTACGACGCGACTAATTTGTGGGACAAAGGAGATCATAGAGAAGGCCATAAACCCTGTGGTCCATACTCCGGGATCGGCATGGTGTACAACAAAGGAGGTTAGTTCTAGTGTTCTACCAAGATCGGACAGCCCTTGTGTGTTTTTCGTTGATCGACGGGTCAGTGGCCTTCCAGAAGACATGACTCACTGTCACCAATTTCGTTAAAGCTGCTTGGGGGAAGGCACCGGGATGGTCAGTCTACTCGAATGTTGACGCGCCCCTGCTACGCATTCTTTGTGCATTGGAAGGGCGGTGCTGTTCTACAGACACTGTCTGCCCTGTCGTTAGAACTAGCGTATGGCGAAAATACCAGGGAAAACTAGTCATCAGATAAGCCGCACCTTGGGATAAGCCGCAGAGCGCCCGCGAGAAAAAAAAAACGGTAGTTGTTTCTTAGCAAGCATAGCCTGCTTGGTCAACGCCACCATGCCACGTGCAATGAGTAACCATACGACGACTGGAACGCAATCTGGCCGCCTCACCCACGCGCCTGCCCTCTTTCTGTCTTTTGTTATCTTACACCATGGTGAAAATACATCCATCATACTAGGAGACTTGATCAACTTCACTTTCTTGCAAGTTTCATGTTAGTAATACAACATTTGTAACTTTTTGTTCTGCAGTATTTGGGGTTGACCTAACTACCAGATTCTGTCCCGTGGCTGTTTCAAAAGCATTTTTCTTTTTCGCAGGTGCATACCAGGAGTACATCAAACGTCATCATGACCCCGCACGCACACCAGAGGACCGCTTTGGGAAGATGAAGACCTACGTGCGAAACTTGCTGTCAGACGTGAGCAGGACATAATTAAACTTGAACAGATCCCATACGCAGTCTGCAGATGATTTTTTTCTCACTCGAACAGCTACACACGCACACATTTTGTTTGTGGGTGAGCTAGATGCTCACCAGATGTGGATGACCAGATGCAGAACTATAAGGGCATGCCAGTTACGGTACTATGATTTAGTCACTTAAAACTTGGTCATTTATTGCTACTGAATATATGCTGGGTTACAAATGTGCTGTTTTGCTGGTACATCAGCTTCTGATGTGAGGCATATCAGGCGAGTCCACGGGCATGCTGATATGAGGCATATTAGGCAGCTGCACCAGGTATGCTGACATGGGGATACCATCTGGTTTGGGCGAGCCTACACTAGCACGATAATCCGTCTGGTATGAGGACATACCAGCATTTTTTACCAAGGTGTAAAAGGTTATAGGCTCTGGGACAAGGAAAACGACAGTTTCTTCGTCAGTCGCGACGTAGTTTTTGACGAGAACAGCTTTCCGTGCCGAAACGCCAACCCAGTCGGCAAGCTGGAAATTTCGCACGGAAGAGTACCGGGCGAGCGTGACCAAGGTATCGCATTGAGCTTTGACGACCTGGTCGAAGACAACGAGACGGCGTCACAACCGGAGGACACGCCAAAAGGGGGCGACGCGGATCCCCCGGATGACTACCCCGAAGCAGTAAGTTCCGTACGTGAACAGCCACTGCAGGATGCCACACCTCTACTCAGACGTTCCGAGAGGTCGGCCTCTAAGCCAAGGCCGAATTACTCGTGTTGTGTTGTTAAAGGGACAGATTTTCTCCCCGACCCCAAGACTGTAAAAGAGGCTCTCTCAGCGCCAGACAGGCACAAATGGCGAGAGGCCATACAGGAGGAGCTGACCAACTTGAAGACCAATGGCACTTGGGAGGTAGTTCCTCGGCCCGCAGGTCGTCGCGTTGTGAAATGCAAATGGGTCATCCGCAAGAAGTACAAGCAAAACGGCGATCTAGATAGGTACAACCCCTCTTTGGTTGCCTGCGGGTGTTCCCAGATTAGTAAGACCGTTGTAGAAAATGTCAACGGAAGAGGTAGTCAGACACTGAACCTCGTCTGGAGGTGTTCTGTAGAATTCAGGTTGATGGTCTTCCTGTACTTTACTGTAACCAGTAGGATGTCCAGTAGGAAGGAACGTCTAACAGTAACCGTGTTCCACATTAAGATGCGGAGATTGTGGTGCAACAGGATCCTCCATGGGCTGAAGAGAGTTGACATCATCGTCAGGCGGAACAAACAGAGCGTATTCATCCTTGAAGTGGGATGCTGCAGGTTCACAAAGCTCTCTTGTATGACGCGCACAGTTTCCCTCAGCCTGCAATCGGATGTCATTCTCAGAGAATGCTGCTTCCTCTCGACCTGACTCTTTGTTCCCTGCAGCTACAGCTTCAGTAAGCAATGGGAATAGACTGCTCACAGTGTCTGCTATCATAGCTTTGTCATGCAGTTGCGTGCCTTGAAACGGAGCAGAATCCCGTGTCACAGTGAAATCTTGAGAGGAGGCACAGGTTTTAATATGTACTGTCGGAATATCCATCCTTTCATTATGCGTTGTGTCTGTAAGCTCCAGAGTAGCACGTGTGCTTGTCGAAAACGTCTGACCCAAGAGGACATCGCGGCATTCCGGACGCAGAGTGATTCCGAAATGAGTGCCGTGACGACAAATCTTCAGAAGACGATACAATACGCAGTTTTAGAAGCTTAGGAATGCTTACGTGTTCGTGCGAGTAGCTTGTTCCAGAAGTTCCTCGGTCGCTTCCATGTCTATCTCGTGATATTCAATGATGGCTGCAATTTCGCGGTCCATGTCCGCCAGGAGAGATGCCTTCAAAATGAGCTGAGAAAGCTTGAGCTGCAGTTCTTTCGTGGACAGATATGTTCGGCGCAGTGCATCCGGAATGTTCTGCAAGCTTCTACAAGCAAGCAAGCAAGCAAGCAATCCGCTGCAAGCAAGCTTCTGCAATCGTCTGCAAGCTTCGTTATACAGGAACGAACAGAGGCACGAAGATTCTAGAGTCGTTCCATGCTCCTGTTCTGTTCCTGGAGTCCTTTCTTCAGTAGTTCGTATGAGGGGACGCCTGCCGGGTTTCGGCACCAGAAAATGTAGGAAAAGGACCAGGTTTCCCTACAAAGCTTTAATGCAGAAGAGCTGCAATCAAAATATTGGGAAGCGTACGGGGAAAGGATGACTCCAGCTGGAACACACGAAGGTTTATTGCTCTGACTGCTCAGGAGCGATTCTGTTAACCAACTGAAACGAAGCACAACACGCGCGCAGGCGCATAGGTGGCAGGGGTGGGGCCCTCGTTGTCTTCAACAATTCTTACACTCTCCGGGCGGAAGTAACGGTTAAGGGGAACGTAAGCAGAAAGTAAAGCTAGACTTCCAGCTTGTGTAAAAGTTGAACGGGCCGTTGAACAATAGCACCACTGGGAAGGATTACTTTGCGTGCCTGGATGACGCCGTCGCGTCCCGGCTGAGCCTCAGTAATCCGAGCGATTGGCCACAGGGCTCTGGGTTGGTGAGTTGAGGACAGGAGTACTAACTCGCCTACTGCAAAGGGCACGACCGTGAGGTGTTAAAAACGGTGAGCAGACGGAAATTCGGAGATGTACTCCCGTCCCGGGTCCACCTACGCCAGAAGTCAGCAAGTATATCTTGACAGCGCTGGGCTCTGTCTATAAGCGATGAGCGGGTTTGATTGAGATCGTCGTGGGTTAGCGAAAAAGCTGGGAGTTGTGTGAGACGCTTCCCAACAAGGAAGTGAGAGGTACAAAGGGGGGAGAAGTCTCGGGAGTCATCGGAAATGTAGGTCAGAGGGCGTGAATTAATGGTGGCTTCAATCTCTGTTAGGATAGTAGTGAGTTGCTCGAAGGAGTTACGTCCCAGAGTCTTGCGCAAGGCATCCTTGACAGGGCGGACGAGTCGCTGCCAGAGCCCTCCCATTCAGGTTGCTCGTTCCGCAATCAATGTCCATTGAATGCGATGGGCAGCGCAATAGTCTAGGAGGGCAGGGGAGCTGACGAGCTGGGAGAGATCCCGTGAGGCCCGCTTAAAGGTACGAAAGTCATCTGAGTAGACCTTTGCTGGTATTGAACGTCGTGCTGCGAATCGCTTGAATGCTTGAAGAAAGGCGTCAACATTCATGAGAGATGCGAGCTCAAGATGGAGTGCTCGAGTTACGGCGCAGGTAAATAGAGCGATGTACGACTTTTGAGCCGTACCGTGCGAGTCCGTTTGATAGTAAATCGGGAAAGCAAAGTCTATCCCCGTGACACCGAAAGCCTCGCCTTGAGATAAACGATCCCGGGATAGCGGAGCATTTTTGGGGTCGCTGACTTGCTTCCATAACGTCGACTAATAAGACATGAAAAAATAATCCTCTTGACAGTTTGACGTCCGCGTATAATCAAAAAAAAAAAAAACGCTCGCGTAGCTGGGCAAGGGTTCCTTGAACTCCGGCATGCATCTGGTGAACGTGAGTGTAGGTGACAAGGAGGTGAATGAAATAATGTTGGCCTGGGAGAATCATGGGTTAGATAACAGAGCGATCGAGAGAGCTGGACGTTAGGCGAGTTTTAAGCCGTGGACGCCATCTTCGTCAATGAAAACTACGAGGGGTTTCAAACGTTCTTTTGCAGCGGGATACGGTCCGAAGACTTCTAGCTGTACAGTTCTTACCCAATACTTCTCCGCATTACTCAGATCGGTCGCCGAGAGAGTATCGAAATATGGGTTAGTAAGCGTTTGTCCCTTGCAACGATAATGAAGCGGAAAATTCATGGGAAACGTCTGAACGAGCTATAGTCGTGCAGAGCGAGGATGCCTCATGCTAAGAAGATGGTGCAAGAAGAAGTCCTACTTCAACGTTCCCCTTAGAGCAGGATTCGGGGATGTTTGCCAGAATCTCGAGTAAGCTGGGAGTCATGGGCCAGAAGGCTGGTGTCTGTTGAAGCCAGGGAGGACCTGTGATCCACATGGAGCTCTTCACCAGCGTGTCAGCGGAAACTCGTCTTGTTATGTAGGTCTGCTGAATTTTCGGGCCCCAGGGCCTCGACGAGCTTTCGCCTATACAGCCATGCTGTCCGCATTTATTTATTTATTTGTTTATTTGAAATACTTCTGGCGTTTGACTCGCCATGGAAGGAGGGACATACATAGTGCGCATATTCCACTACCAATATAACGGCAACAACAATAATAATCATAATAAAATAGAAAAAGGAAAACGCTATGCCAACAAACATGAAGCTGTACTCAATAAACTACATTAGCTATACATATGCATATATACACACATACATACACACATACACATATATAAAGGAAACACAGTTATGAGTCACGATAAAGTTCACTAATACAGGAGATAAAAGAAGGGAGGGTGTCACAATCAGTGGCCGTCTGGTGTAACTTATTCCATTCTTCAATGGTTTTAGGGAAAAAGTAGTACCGTAAGCAGTTTGTTTTGAATCGATATTGCACTAAATGTTTGGTGTGCTTTCTGCGACGACTACAAGTGTCGGAAAGTTTCAAGTACTTGGCCTTGGGAATGCAAGTTTCGTCGTTAAGTACAGACGAAAAAGTTTTTAGGCACATTATTTTGTTTCTGACATGAAGATTCAGAAGCCCTGCCGACTGGAGCATTTGAGTTGGTGAGTCAAAACGGGAAAATTTGTTGTACACGCAACGAACAGCTCGTCTTTGAATCATTTCAAGCTTTTTTATTCTTGTTGTAGCTTCCGAAATCCAAACGAGAGACCCATAATCAATTACCGAACGTACTAAGGTTTCGTTTAAGCAATTACACTCTTAACTCGGTACCGTTTATTGTAACTTTTAGCACCATGTAACCTCTATATAGACGTAGGTTTCAAAATATCTTATAGGTTACGTATGAGAAACCTCTAAATAGAAGTTAGAATCGCCCCGTACCTTTACAGTTCGACAGTAATAGAGGTTACTTCCGTGTGGTTTGAAATCGAGTCGTCGTAACTTGTAGAAGTAACTTTTATTTTGAAGCTGTAACATCTAAAGCATCCCAGTAAACCACGAATCTCCTAGGGATGTCCCAATAAAGTCGCAAACGTCGCCTACATCCGGGATGTCCGGAGGACGTCACATGGATGTCCAAAAACTGACAATAAACTTTGTCGCATTTGGGACGTCGCAGGAACCTCCAAAAACTGACAATTATGTTTGTCGCAGTTGGGATATCACAGGGACATCAAATGGATGTAGAGAACGAGACGTTTGGGTACGCTTTGCTTTTGACATTCATTTTGTCGTCTCATGTTATTTCAGAAGCATTCTAGTGTCTCATGATGCAAACAGCCTGTAACACCAATAGAGCAGCAACAGAAGGCACTGAAAACATTTATTTGGCCATACCCCAACACTTCCTTTGCAGCCAGAGTTGTGGTTCAACGAGCTACACGTCCGTTTTCGCTTCACAAGCCGCGTGCCGATAATTCGATCTGTACTCCAAACGAGCAGAAACGATGTGCATTGTCGGTGGGCTATTCGTTCACGTAACTGCTGTAAGCAGTTTGAAGTCTTTTTGTGGCGATTCGCTTCTAAGCGAACGTTAACGGAAGCGTACCTTCGGTGATAAGATCGATGTTCGTTGCGATTCATCACATGACACATTTTGTGCGCGATCTGCTGTTGCCTACATTTACCACACGTACAACAATGCGTACAACCAAACAAACTGATGATAATGAAAAAATGGCTAGGCATTATGCAAACTGATGATGTCGGGAACAACCAGAGCAACTGCATACCGCCCCCTACCGCCCAATTTCGAGCGCACGACAGTGCAGCGTGCGGCTGCCAGTGGTTGCAAAATGTCTAAAGAACACTAATTTCCTGCAATGAAGATTACAATAATTTTGGCGTGAACTATGATGATTTTTAATTCGCATAACTTTTGTATACATGCTTCTAATTATTTTTCTTAAATTTCGCCCTAACACGTGCACCGTGGTACAATCGAAATGCGAACCGCCAGGTGTCCCATCAATTCAAGTCTATCCTGAGCCAGACTGAGCCTATCCGAACCAAGCCAGTTCTGCTCCCGCCCGATTCAATCGTTGTGGAAGTGGTCTGCTTGTGTGGTTTTTCTGTGGACATTTGCAATTTCCTCAAGCTGCATCGTGACGGACCATGAAAGAAGGAACTAGCAATGTAAATACTGTTTTGTCGTTGCTTTAGGTGTGCATTTGGCTGCATTACTCGTGAAGCGTTCGCTGTCTGCGGAAGGTTTTGAAACTGGCGTCTGTCGCGTTCCTGTATATCTTTCCACCTCATGCCGAAACATAAGCAAAAATACTTGCACCGGAAGGCCTCGGAAGAAGCTCGCGACACAATCGCAGCTTTCCGTGAGGAGCCAGATCACGGAGGAGCATGTTTTCGTTCTCGTTCGCCTGTCTCAGCGCCCGTCGATGAGAGGCACGATATCGAAGCATACGTTGGTGACGCTGAACACGTTGACGAGACCTGTGCTACGGAGCATGTAATACCCCTAAGTGCGGTAGCACCTGTAAGTGCGCTAGAAACTTCCTCCCCTGTCGTTTTCACAAGAAGTGATGACAGCTCCACTGATGCTAGCGACAGTGACCTCAGCTCTGACGACCTACCCATTCAATTGAGAGCCTGGGCGATAAAAGGAAACGTCACACAAAGCTTGTTATCGGACCTTCTAAAAATCCTTCGGAGGCACCCATGCTTTCAAGATCTCCCGACTGACGCCCGCACCTTCTTAAAAACACCGAGGGATAGCGCAAAACACATTACAAACATGCCGCCCGGAGAATACTGTCACTTCGGTCTAGCTGAGTGCCTCAGAAACATTTTGGAAAGCAGTGAAAACGTTCCAGATAAGATTTCTCTCCAGCTCAGTGTAGATGGCCTCCCGCTCTCAAAGAGCTCTAGAACAGAGCTCTGGCCAATACAATGCAAGATTAAAGAGTTTGATGGCATGCCTCCATTTCTTGTTGGCGCTTACAGTGGGACATCTAAACCGTCCTCCCCAAGTGATTATCTCCGTAAAGTCGTTGACGAGCTCCTCACTCTCAGTTCAGATGGTTTATCTGTGAACAGCTCAAATGTAAGAGTTATCTTTGATGGCATGATTTGCGATGCGCCTGCACGTGCTTACATTTATTGTACAAAGGGGCACACTGGGTTTTCAGGCTGCGCAAAGTGCACAGATGAGGGGCAGTACGATAATAACCGGACATATTATGCTACTCAGGCTTCCTCGTTAAGGACAGATGATACCTTTCGCACTCAGCAGGACAATGACCATCATAGGGGTGTATCTGTATTGACAGAACTGCCAGTCGACATTGTAAAGACAGCGCCCCTCGACTATATGCATCTGGTGTGCCTTGGCGTAATGAAAAAGCTCATCTTGCTGTGGGTGTCTGGCCCTTTGTCCGTGCGCCTCGGCCCATCGGACAGGATTGCTTTGACAGACAAGCTAATCGCTTTACAAAGGAACATTCCCAGGGAATTTGCACGAAAGCCTCGAGGTGTTGATGAAATCGAAAGATGGAAGGCGACCGAGTTTCGCCTTTTCTTGCTCTATACTGGACCTATTGTGCTTCAGGACATACTTCCACGATCCCACTACACCAACTTTGTCACGCTGCACTGTGCAATCTCCATCCTTGTGAACTGTGAACTGTGTCAAACTCAGAACAAATACGCTGAAACGCTGCTGTCTCACTTTGTGACAAAATTCGCTGAACTATATGGGCATTACCTAGTGTCCTATAATGTTCACAGCCTCCTCCATCTAGCTGAAGACGTAAGAAAAAACGGGCCCCTTGACTCCTTCAGTGCTTTTTGTTTCGAAAACAATATGCAGTCCTTCAAAAGGCAGCTCCGAAAACATGCATTGCCGCTTGCACAGCTATATAACCGATATAATGAGAAGCAGCAAGCCAAGATAGCTACTTCTCTAAAGCCTAAAGAGGTGGGCCCCAGGAGGCCCCACAACCGTGGCCCGCTTCATCAGTCATGCACCCTTCCCCAGTATGATGCTTTCAATGCTGGTCGTTTCACCTTAACAACGCGAGGACCCGATAGGTTTTGCATGGTGCACGGTGACATGGTGGAGATAAAAAATATTGCAACTATGCAACTCTCAAAGGACCTCTGTGTGGTAGGGTACGAACTGACACACAAGGATGATCTATTCCAAAAGCCCTTTCCATCATCCCTAACTGGGATTCGTGTCGTGTCCAGAAATCCTGACTTAAGAGTGTGGCCCCTCAAAGATGTTACAAAACTGGTTGTGTTGCCATTCAAGCAAGAAATGGTGGCGATGCCATTGACTCATTTGCTACCAGAGGATATGGTTCCACTGCAAAACTGAAAAAAAAAGAGAAAAAGCTGTCCATGTAGCAAGTACTGCGTGCCAGATTTGATAGAATGAGTTATATATATCCTGTTATATCTTGTATCTATGTTAATTTTGTTGTAGATATCGTATGCAATTGTGCACTTCGTATCACGAGACGAAGTGGGAATCGTACCATGTTCCTGGCTTGCGGGGAACAAGTGCAAGTGGCCGAACCTTCCAAGTCATGTCGTTGATAAAAAGGTTAAGAAAGGATCGCTGCCAGGGGAAAACTGTGCCGAATTAGATGTTCAAGTAAAAGGTGTTTTCAGTAAGTACAATTAGAACCTAAGACTTTTTGCTACTTAAAGCGCACATGTTGACATTCTATTTGCAGTGACGTGGAAAGAAGCAAGGAAAATGCTGCCGGTCGCAGAATACAACTCCGACTTAAATGACTGCACCTTACCCGCCAAGAGGATAAGACGCCCAAAGGCTTTTAGCAGTGAGGACGATGATGATGACGAGTTCCCTGCTGTCCCAGAGAGTTTTGCAGCGAAAGGTATACATTTCCATAGCTGTGTCACCTCTACGCCCCATGAAAATTTTAGAACATTTAATGCAACGCTTTTGGTGCGCATTGTCCCTGAGTGAAGTAACAACTTCAAATTGTAGCAATATCCCAAGCTGAACTACCCACTTCGGAGCTGGTACGCAACCCCCAAAAGACTGCTTCAAAGAACACAGGCAAGTCTTTGTACAATATTGATTAGTCAGCCACATCACCATATGGACATGTATGTGCTACTGAAAGCAAATTCAGTTATGCCTTCGAAAATGCTCTGTTGCATATTCTGTGGATACCAAGCTCATAAACATTTAAATTCCAGTCAGTTGCCCTCCCCGGCGCACACCCGAGTCTCTGATAAATCGTGCCAAGACCAAGGAAACTCATCCAGGTAGCAGCACAGAGGGTTGTTTTCTTTTTCTCAACACACTCCACACAGGAAAACTATGAGTGCTGCAGCGGCACTACTTGCCGTTATGGTGAGGGGTATGATAGCCATTTCGAGTGGGTGTGTTGTGCGCTGCAAAGCCTGTGGGGCCCCCAGCAGTGGCTGAGTGATGCATGAATCACATGCTGCGAGAATACACCGTAACACTATAAATTACAGCTCGCTTATTGAGGTTCTTGTAACTTATTGGTTAGTATGGACAAGTTGAGAGACACCGCACATGGCCATCTTCTCGAGTTCAATTAAAACTTGTAAATCTTTGTGTTCTTCAGTGTGTGAGCAACAATATTCTGGTGAGCCATTTTTATTTTGTTTTGTTTGTTTATGGTCCTGTTCCCCCCGTAACTCTTTTAAAGCCTTGGGTCAAAGCAAAATGAGTAAATATTAGCTGGTTCTCCCGGCTTCGAGCCAACTGCACCAGATGTAATTTTCCTGTCTGTACTGTTCGCAGTCAGTTGTTCACATATGTTCCAGCGAGGTTGATTCATGCACTTCATTGCTCCCTTGTTTTGCTTTCTTCTCTTTTTTTACGTCAGCTAGTTAAAAGCTATACAATGTGCATTGCACTTGGCTCAGCAATATAATATCTACCTGTTCACCTAGAGCTACTGCAAACATGGGACCTCTGCAGCACCCATGTAAAAGATTACCTGTAGGAAAGGAAAGAAGCTGTTCCAGCAATACATTTTACATGCCTCACATTACCTTTCGCAGGCCAACAAGCAATTTCACTAGAACACTCTAATGAGGCTCCCACCCATGAATCGCCTACACTGCTACACGCAAGTATGCATTTTTTGCAAAATTATAGAAATTAACGGTGTGTGTATTCATACTCTACAACAACGCCCCGAGGAACTTCCTAGGCCCCAGGTACTGAAGTTAAAGGAATGTCCTGTTTCACTGTACGTGAAGTCTCTGAGTGTAGTAATTAGCTGTTGGTAGTTTCGTTATGTATCGTTTCTGTTCCTTTGGTCTGATTGCTTTCTCCTGCGTAGCAAGACTTGCATTTTTCACATGGGAGCTTTTATTTAACGCAAGACCGATTCATATGGCGTACAGAGTCCTACTGACTACATGTGATATAATGTTGAGCTAGGTTTAAACACTGCGTGAGCACCACATGATTTTAGAAATCGTCACTCTGCTTATCACGGTTCTCAAACAGCATAAATGGTGGGCGTTTTTTGCAAACACAAGGCTAAATATAAACTGTGTTCTGTTTCCTTGGTTCTTTGTGACATTCATGTTGCAAAAGGGTCTGACCATATCTCGTTCTGTCCTTGTGTGCGAAAATGTGGCACTGACCAACTGTCACAGGGCATTTGGTATGGAGACATAAATGTGCTCCAGTAACATGCACTGAGCTAGTTAAGCACGTAATAAAATCATGCCGTTCCCTTACTTCGCCTTTGCACGCCAGCATAGACACAAGATATGAATGTTCCTTGGGGGATGACATGCTGAAGACAATGCATGCATTTGCATATTGAACAGTATAAATATGAACAATACCTTTAATAATAACTTTAAAAAGCAGGTCACGGATAAGCGTTCTGCTCAATCTGTCCAATGATGATGCCCGCGCAGCGTCAAAATATCGCAAGTAATCTGTTTTCTGAGCATGTGACAGAAAGTATTTATCATCTCCTGACTTCTGTTTTCAACCTGGCAAAATAGTCTCGTTGTTTCAGCTATCGGGTTGTTGTAGCGTGTTAATTTAATCAGAATTTTGAAATAATTATTTATCCGGATTACTACCCTCAAACAATAAACCCCCGAGAAAACAGAGTTGTGCATACCGATATCTGACTGTTAGCCTTGCCAACTATGGATTTCTGACATTTCTAAAAGTGACTTGCTTTGCAGCCCAACAAGTCCTGAGCACTGATGGGCAGAGCACATGTTCTACTGATCTATCCCATGAGGAAGGTGTGTGTGTGCACATGGGAGACTTGCGTGTGATCATATATTTGTAAATTCTTTAAACAGCACAACATTTTCTTTGCCCAGACAATGTGCAACTTACATGGAATGCAGCAGACATGCTCGAGGAAGGTATGACAACAATTTATGCATGCTTTCTAGTGAACAGTGACACTGACAAGATAGTTACGTAACATTTACGCGTGCATAGCAAATTACATCCGACCCCCTTTGAAACAGTACTGCCCGGACGTAACGCAGAAGCCATTGGTTCAAGGAGAGGTATGTGAAGAAGAATATGGAAAGACTTCATGTTTCTGATTTCTCGTACAGATATACCTCAATTTAAATAAAGTGTAGCGTATCTCTGCGACAGAACCTTCTGCTATCTTTTTTCTGCTCCTCCAAGAACATGCTTTGTTCAAGGCCGCATTGTGCTGTCGCACTGTTACATGAATGGTGGCTTTGCAGGTGTCACATTCGGGCACCGCACCAGGACGCCATCCCAGGCAATGCCAGACTATGGTAGCTATTTCCCGTTCTGTGCAGCATCAATACATGAAAGGAACATTATAGTTTGTAATGATGACTGTGGCTCATTCTTCAGCTTCTTGTACAGAATTATTCTAGCTTCTGCTTTTTTGTGTGTGTGTAGAGTTCCAGCACCAAGTGCTGAAAAATCTCAACATCCTAAGGCTGGCGATTCAACAACACGGGGAACTGCTCTCAGGCCTTGTACCTTCTCAGGGCTCATTCTTAGAAATTCCGAAGCTACTCGAGAATCCCATGAACACTGTAGAGGAGTTGGAGTCATTCGACGCACAACTGACGCCAGAGCGGGAGAAACAGCTAGTAAGTGACTGTCTCATGTTCAAAATCTAGATACTGGTGATTTCAGATGACTCTCCTGCGTAAACTTCAGTAACTGGTTGGATACATGTTCAACTTTTCTACATTTTCTTAGTTTCATCAATTCATTCACCATTCAATGCTTATTTTTGGAAAAGTATTCAGTACAAAGTTTCCACTACAAGAATGACACACTGCTTCTTACAGACATCGGAGCTATCTATCCTCGGCGGCAGTTCAGCAAAGGTAGCCACCAGAAGAATTCTGGCTTACATCATGAGCAACGAGCTTGGATCCCAATATAGTTGGGAGGGGAGAAAGGGGAAATACCCCTTTAAAGACCTGAGTCTGGCAAAAGTCATCCTGCGTAAGTACTACTTTTGCATGGCCTGTCATCCTGTCCCCTGTACAAGACACATAATGTTCAGTGGTTGCCAGCTGCACCAATCACAGCTGAGGGCGCCACACCCGCAAGTGTGGTTCAGCAATTGGGCTCCCCTTAAAGCAAGTACAGCGAAGAGAAGCCCTCAACTGTGTGGTGCACCAAACCTGATTCCCTCTTATTTTCACCACTCCACCAAGCTAGGTTCAAATAGGGAAATTCAGGAAATTTTTGCTGTGGGCTTTGAGGGCCGCATGCTAAACTGGAGCTGGGCTCAGGTACACCATTAATAGGGTGCTGCGCAGAGCCGGTTGGTTAAACCGGGGGTGAATCTGTTTTACGAATGCTGTCAGAGAAAGAGGTAGACTAGACACAGGTTGCCGTGAGAGCCAGGCCAGTCGAACTAGCCCTCGAGCTGGCCGAGGCAAAGGTTTTTATTACCCGCGCGCCTAGGTTATTGGTGCGCGGGAATGGTAATGGCGATGCCGCTACAATGCTGCCCTCTCACTCAGTGTTGTGCTGATGACACCCATGTGACACTGACAGGTGTTGTCTGCACCCTTTATCAGCCGTTTTGCATCTGTTTCAGGAACAATACACACTCATAAGAAATTTGCAAAGGCAACACGATTTGACATCGAGCACGAGGTGAAAGAGTGGCTGCGTCACGCCCGGGAGAGGTCCGAAAGATCGAAACAATAAATCAGGTAAATATGAAGACATGCAAAATCCGCAAAATGGTGAAGTTTTTCAAACATGTCCATGAATCAGCGTACAAAATAATTTATATTTATAATTTATGCTGTCTACTATCTGTCATATTATTATGCTGTCTAACATAGGCCAACCTGGGATGTGATGCATGACCCAATTTATACGAAGTTTATCTCCGCTTCTGAGCGAACGAGGGATGGGTAGCTGGCACATACAGCCTTTGCCTTCTTCATTCAGCATGTTTTTATGACTTCCCACCTTCTTTCGGCCGTATGTTTCCCTATTACCTTTGCGTTATGAAACAAATTACTGATGCAGGCAGGGTGTTAAACGTACATGCATGTTCCGAGATGCTTCTTCATGCAGTGTCTATACCTTGACTGACAAACCCGTCCACATTACTGGCAAGTACTACACTACACCAGTATTTCAGTCAATAAACTTGTTCTCGCCTTTTCTCTGAGAAGTCGTCTTTGCATATGTGTACCCTGCGGGGGAGCTTGGACAACTTGTTATTGCACGAAAATACAACTTGGACTTGATGTTCAGAAGATGGTTTCCCAATGGATTCGCACTGGTTCCTCAACATCATGTCTATGTCATGTATTGTGTAATGACAAGCTGTCCAAGCACCCCCTGCAAGGTGCATACGCAAATGACAGTTTGTCAGAGGAAACATGACAACATTATTGAATGCAAAACCTGTCCGGTGCACAACTTGCCTCTGTTATGTGGTCGGGTTCAGAGTTCTGGCCATATAAATGAGCATCTCGGGGGAACACGCTTGTGCGCTCAAGGACAACATGGCTGCACCAGTAAACTTGCACACAAAAAGTTGTAAGTATCACCAGCTGTTCTTTCAAGACAACAGATAATAGGCAAGCATACGGCAAAAAAAAAGGAGGTAAGAAAGTCAGGGTTGCATGTGTGAACTACCCATCAGTGGTTCCCTAATAAACAGAGGTAAACTTCTTACAGATGGAGCCAGGAGTCACCATTAATTTGCTTCTTCCTTTGCGTATTTACACCTGTGTGACATCCTCTATAACGTCTTCTGTTGTCGGTTTCCTCGTGCCTTCTGTCGTCGTCATCCGCTGCCATAAGAATATATAATCCATTTTATGTCATTTTACTCAGATGCTAACTCCAGGATGTTATGAAATTGGAAGGTTTTTGCCTCCAATGCAGCTGTTCCCAACCAGCGAGGAACTCCCCCCTGAAAGCTACACACTCAGTGTTGCGGCTAGGTTCATAGGATATACAAACGCCTTATGCGGGGCAGTGCACAACTTTCAGATCATTAACTGGAATCCGCTAATTAATCGTAATGGAGGTAATTGATGAATATTATTCCAGAACACAGGCCTTGTCATATTTTTATATGTGCCTATTGTGTTCTACCTCACATGCCAGTACTTTTATCCATTAGACAAAATAGAGGCTTGCAAAGGAAACTAGGGCATGACATTTATTCCAACTTCTACTCAGCATGAGCTGATTCATGCAAATAAATGTCAGTGAAGCCTATGCACCTCCTTCGAACTGCACTTCCAGGACTAAAATTGGCTGTTCTGGTATACCAAAACTATGATGAAGTGCTCCATAAGATGCCAGGAAGTACAGTCTACCGTTACATCAGCACAATGGAAACATATTAGTCACTACCAAATGCAGGCATTGACCAATGTCTGCATTGAGTGTACTTACCCTTAGCCAGATAAATACGTCAGATTGAGCACTGCTGCCACACTGCTCTGGATCTGTTGTTCGTTAGGATATTTTTTCATCTTTATTCTGTGCATCCAATTCAAGTTTGAATATGTGTTTTCATCACATGACTGCTGATCGCCACAGTTGCTTCGTGGCGCTAACACGAAAGTTTCATCACATGGACTATTCTGACGTAGTGGGAGGTTACGCTTCCTGCACCTTTGGAACATATGTCAGCTTTGTTATATCTTACCACAGATGTTGCGCAGGCAGTCCTTAGAGGTGCATGCTGCACCTCCACCTTGTCTGTTCAGTAATTTAGCCTCAGTCTTTAGTTACGTCTCAGGCTCCAGGTAGCCCTGCTCTTTAGTCACGCACCGCCCCACAGTGTCCGCCCAGCTCATGAACTTTTAACTTAAAAGTACAGTAACTACAGTATACAGTATAAAATATAGTATAGTAAAAATACAGATCTATTAAAAGTTTTAATAGATCTGTATGCAGAAGGAGACAGTTTCTGCGGCTTTTATGTGGTGCCATGTATGCACACTAAAATGCGATTATACTTTGTTTCAGCCAGAAGCAGAGTCTGCAGCGCCACACCAAGATGAGCCTGCCAAACTAGTCATGTGACTCAGCATTTATTCACTTTCATTTATCTTAAGAAATAGACAAAGGCGCCTCACATTTATATGCGACATATATATGTATAAGATGTATGTTTGATAATAAATATATGTACTTCCCATTCATATCTGTGTGCCATCATCAATTCTGATGTACAAAATAAAAGTAAGTGTAAATTAATATGAAATTTTAACAATCGCAGCAACTGTTCATAAACGTCCCACATATCTCCTAATATCCGGCGGTGACATCGCAGGGATATACCTGCGACCTCCAAACAGTGCCCATATCCTGGTCTCCTGGATGTCGCATGGATGTCTATGGGATATACAAGGTGCTCCCAGGGATATCCCATTGTCCAAGACGGGATATCCCGCAGACGTCGCAGGGACATCTGTTGCTTACTGGGATACGTAAGCAACTTTTTCTTTGTTTGTTTCTCTCCCTTTTTCTTGTCTCTCTTTTTTTGCTTGCAAGAAACGTTCGCGTTTTAGCCGCATTATGGTAAACGCGGCGTTACAAATAATTCTGTATAATGGCACAGTGTCCGGATTTCACTATTGAAAGCTTCGACGGACCAACGCTATGAAGCTGAGAAAGAGGTTTGAGCGTAACAACACCGAGAACAACGCGACACGATACTCTCAACGCGATGAAGAAAACGATAACTGAAATTTATAGCTGTACAGAAAATACAGTGCAATACCTGCACACAAATTACTCTCATTGCCAACATGCATTCTGCTCGAACAGGGAGCTCTTACGAATTGCTTGCGTTTCTATAGTTTCGTTTTCGCCCTGCAGTCTCATCACGTTGGTAGCGCGCACGTGGAAACTTGAAACCTGTCTCGGGGTCTCGGCGTGCGATTTCTTTGCGGGCGTCTGCGTGTTCCCTGTTCATGTGCTGTCTGTGGCGTTTCTTCGCGCTCATGAACCCGTGAGACGCAAAATGGCACTGACAAACCGTGACATTTTTGGTGTTCTGAGAGGACGATGTACCGAATGCGATGACTGCAAAGAATACGTTACGGAGAGTGAATGTCAGCCTCGACAGCTCAAGTGCTTATATTGCAGTCACATCCCTGGGTCCCACAACAAACTCAGCTGTCTCGGTAAGTCCATGATTTCTCTGTCTTGCATTGCATTCGTTGGAATATCGAAATACGCTCTATTAAGTTGATGTTGCACGGCCTCAAAAACGTTTCCTTTTCACTGGGCTCGGTTGATGTGCAGAGACGCGGAAGATGGCTAGCGCTGAATGAATCATTACAGAACATGGACTGAACGTGGACGAAAAAGCAGTGCTCTATCTCCAAGTCAGGGACAAATAAAACACGAACTTGAAACGCAAGTTGCTCCGCGTCTCAATTCCTACTTTCGTGTCATCAGACAGACGCCTTCGTCCGGCGTCCAGTATTATATCATTTTGCCACGGTATTATAATCTGGAACGCATATGCAGAACACGCGTAGAACTACGCCCCGTGCAAGCTTTCAGTTATTAGACCACTGAATCAAACTGACTGAGTAGTTTGTCTTATTGTGTAAACACAGCAACCACATAGCGCTTGTCATTTTATGTTTCTTTGGTCATTTTTAGTGATGCTAAAGCTTCACTTCATAATTGCAGACCAGGGCGAGTCAATGGTTTCAAGATCTCAAGTACAAGCACCACCGTATATATGGCATGGAGAAGGTATTTTTGCTTCACTAGGGCATATACCTACACACTGTTATAGTGTCATTAAAAATATAGTGTCCTGTTTTGCAGGAGGCTTTGTATTGTGCAAAACAAGCTGTGGTAATTTTTTCCTATTTTTACTGTTTACACTCAGGTTCCTTCAGTGATGACCAGTGGATAGAGGATCACCTGCAGGTGCGCATATATGAGGGGCTGATATGTTGAAAGTCATGGTTTGCCATGGCCATATCGAGTTATAATATCTTCCATGCATGCAGACGACCCAACCCACAGTTCAGGACAGTGTCGTGCAAATGAGGCATGTGGCCAAGCAGGCACTGTTGCAGATGACGCTAACAACACACAAGGTTGGTCTCATATGCCAAACTAATTTATTGATTTGTGTCTAATGCCTTGTAACACCTAAGTAGGCAGGTGTGACGCTCTCTATCCTTATACGAAACATCTGCAAGCGAGATTGGAGATCTGAGATAGCCACGACCTAAGTGTTTGCACTTCACTGCAAATTCTGACTTTGGTGTGCCACATTGCTGAGATTATGTAAAAACATTGGGGTACTGACTAAAGAAAACTTGTGACATGCATTGCTTTATTGTGAGTTGAACATATTTATGTCAGCACATTTGATTTTACACATCATGTAGCAGTGCATTTTTCTGTGCTCTCGTAGGAATGTAACCACCCTGTCCTATCAGTAACCCACCAGCGACATCAGTCCAAGCCCCCTGCACAGTACCTATTGCAGGTGACTTTCTTCTTGTTATATCGTATCGTGGTTTGAATAGTTTTGAAATGTCTTATGATACTCTTAACTAAAATTTGCATAGTAGTGCTTTTTTAAGATTAGAAACTTTATGTTGCTGCATCATGTTTCCTATTGGCAGAAGTTCTTGTATGTATCCATATTCTCAAAATAGCACATATTCCCAAAACAGTTAATGTTATAAATTAATAAGCATACGTTCTAGCAGAAATTAATTTTGACCTTGCTTTCATTTGTTTTCCAGATAAACGCCCCAACACCTTGGCCTCCACTACTACAAACTGTGAGGTTCGTAAGCATATATGCTCAAGCTGCAGTTTTGTGACACCTATTTTTCAACGCTTTTGTGACCACATTAAACGCATACATGGATCGGGTTATGCAATAGAATGTGCCACTTGTGAAACAAAATTTCGTTTCATTACACGTTACCTGCAGCATCTTGACGACTGTAACGTCACTCGAGTGCAGCCTTTACTGAATGAAAATGAAAGCATGGAAATAGAGACTGAGACCATCATACAAGCTACGGAAGAACCTACTGATATTGTATCCGCTAGCACAACTGATGTCTTAGCAAACTTGTGCAGGAAGCTTGAGGCTCATCACAGGTGTTCGAAGGCTGCTGTGGACGCAGTTGTATGCGGTGTTAAAGATGTGCTCTTGACAAGGGATGTGGACATCGACATATCAGAACTTGCAAACGACAAGTCGTGACGAGCTCTTTATGAACGTGAGGGCATCTATGTCAGACAAAAGGAGGTGGTACTTCCATGTGGTGACAAGGCCTATCTTATCCCTATGAAAACCTTAGTGGAGAACTTGTTGACGCATCCTTCGTTTGCAAGACATTTTGCAGCACCACTATGTCCACACGATGACGGTGTCCTTCGAGACTGGATAGACGGAAGTCGTTTCACTTCACATCCTCTTAATTGTGCTAATAACCCCAACTCAATTGTAATGCTCTTGTATTCAGACGATATTGAGATCGCTAACGCACTGGGAATGAAGAGGGGTCATCGAGGCAAACTCATGGTTTTCTATGTAACATTTGTTAATATTCCCGTGTCGCAAAGATCGAAGCTTAGTAACATTTTCTTAGTGGCTGTCGGGAAGTCGAAAAGTCTCAAGACCCAGGCTGCGAAGAGTGTGCTGCTCCATGACTTTATATCATTTGATAACAGCTTAGCAGAAGGCTGCTTGTTGCAAAGCACATATGGACCAGTGCAGTTCCAAGGGTGTTTGCTAGCCTATATTGGTGACTCTCTAGCATGCCATAACCTTGCTGGATTCAAGGAGTCTTTCAGCCCTAATGTCCGACTTTCGTGCCGATCATGTACGGTGCCAACAAAAGATTTTCCAAACTATCACTTTTGCATGCAGTGTCCCCTGCGAACAGAGCAGCAGCTTAATGATCAAATAACGCAGCTGAATGCGTGCCAAAGTAGGCGCGATAAAATTGAGCTCTCAGCACAATTTGGAGTCAATGGTCCATCTGTGCTTTCAGAAGTACATCATTTCTCACTAATATCTGATTTGATGTATGATCCGATGCACATACTTTTAGAAGGCATTGTGCCAAAAGAAATAGCCCGTTTTGTGCGCTTCATTGTGAGGGATGCTAAGTGGTTATCACTGGAGGAGTTGAACAAGCTCATCACAACGTTCCCCTTCCACCGCTCAGTCAGTAAAAGTGACTACCCGCGGATGTTCGAACCTGACCTAGCACTGGTTTCCTCAGCAAGTTCTTCACTTGTGTTGCTTTTAAACCTCCTCATAATAGTGGAAGACCACATAACATACTCACTGTGGATGCCCTTTGTCAACTAGAGGCGTTGATTGCAAAGCACAATAAGCTGTTTGTTGAAATATATGGCAGCTCGGCTTTTTCACCAAAACACCACATGTTAGTGCACATTGTTCAACAAATAAGGGGCTTTGGTCCTTCTCGCCATCATTGGGCAATGCGTTTCGAGGGCAAGAATTCATTGCCAAAATCAAAAAAGTTTTGGAATTTCAAGAATGCCCCGTATTCAGTGGCTGAGTATTTCCAAATGAAGACTTCATTTGATTTGTGGGATGGCCCAGGAATGCCAAACACACAACATGATAGCACTGTGCTAAGCAATTGTGCACCAGGCATGCCTTTTGTGTTAACACATGAGTTCCAAAGTGCTGGCATTGATAAGTCTGACATTGGAAAAGCTGCTATTTCTGTTGAGTCATTTGTTATAGCCAATGTAGTTATACGAGTTGCCGACGTTGTGGCTATTGGAAAAGCAGTTGAAGAGCCATCTTTTTGTCTTATTGACAGGATTGTTTTGTGGGGTGACAAGTTGTTTGTGCTATGCAGGCTTTTGTTAAAAACCCGCTTTGATGCCAAGTGTAACAGCTTCTTACTAAAAGCTACTTCTCATGTCCTCGTGGTAACACCAGACACATTACTCTTCCCCTGGCCACTGTGGACATACAAGATCAATGAAACCTACCGCAGCATTTCCAAATGTCTGCACATCTGTCCATTGTAGTAAGACTATAAAATGGTGGCTCATGTGTATAATTGATCTGTATTGTATTCATGGTATTCAAGAATATTATATTTAACTATAATGTTGTTGTGTTCTTCTTCTTCTTCTTAGTTATCGCATTCCTGGGCTCTCGAGAAGTTACCAAGCTTTTCTACGGTTGTACAGCCGCTTCTAAATGGAGCAGCCATGGATGAGCGTCAACATAAAAGATTAAGCCGGCAGCTGAGAGATGAGGTCACCATGTTCCTTGAGTAAGCAAAGCTGAGCTGCAAGGTTTTCTCCGCTGTTAACAATTTGTATTTCATTTACACTTCACTCTAAACTTCCCTGAGGAAGAAATTGGAACGCTAATTGTTTTAACAGAAGCAGAAGGATGACCTACATAGACAGTTCATAACACCAAGCTCATATTCGAAATTACTTGTATTTATCAAGCAGTCATCCCTTCAAAAGCTGGAAGTGGTTTTCAACAATTGACAGGATAAATCTTAAGCACTTTCTCTATTGCAATCTCAACATACAGTGAGCACAACCTGATCAATTCTGGGTCCAGAGGACAAAGAAGATGGGAGTACAAGCGGTTGGGCGACGCTCTAGCAGCAAAGTATCCCTTCCTACAGTGGGAGAACCCACCTGAGGGTACTCACACTTACGACAAGCGAAGTCAGGTTTGTAAGTTCATATCCATAGTGTTCCATGCAAGTTAAATGGTGCTATCAAAGCACTAGATATCTCAGAGACAATTCCTGTCTGTACAAGTGTCCATGCAAACATATTTTACATGATTCCTTTTTGTTCCACTTCAGAGTGTTTTTTTGAAAAGGCTGACCACTGCACGGAAAGTCCGAAGGTACAGAACCCAAGAGAAGTCTACAGGAAGCTCCTGATCAAGTGAGGTGCAGATTGCACAAGTGACCAAAGAAAACGCCTTGGCAGAGCTTGAGGTATCTGTTTGTGCTTTTCTTCACCTACAGTTTTTAAACAGATTTCTAGTCCTTACATTGCATTACATTGCATTACATTGCAGATGCTTGCATCATCACAGCATAATGTATCCATTGATATTGGTAGAATGACATCACTTCTAAAGGTCACTATAAATGAACGCCGTATCACGCACATGGATCCCCTTGCCCGGTATTTCTTAAGTGAAGATGTGGTATGTACTCAAATTAGCCACTAGTAGTGAAGCTGTTGAAATCAGAGCACTGAACATGGTATTGTGCTGTGCACGATGTCCAATCAATGAGCGGCATCCTTATGCATTTGTGTACATTGCATGTTAGCTCTTCAATATACTGCAGATGTTGGGACGCGGAAGACAGGGACTGAAGGAAGCACACAAACACAAGCGTCAAAGCGTCACACGACGCTTGTGTTTGTGTGCTTCCTTCAGTCCCTGTCTTCCGCGTCCCAACATCTGCAGTATGCTGTCTCACCAACTAGCCCAACTTTCTGCGCTTGTTTAGCTCTTCAATAACTTTCAATAACCTTTGAACTCTGCCCGCCTTACAGCTGACAGTGGAGACTGAGTTACGATTTGGTTCTCCAATACACAAGATTGAAACAAAGTTCAAGGAGGTTGCAAGGGAGATTTCGAATATCCAGCAAAGCGAACTCACATTTGCAGACATCGAGTGCTTTCTGCAGCCCGGAGGTCTGGAGCACCTTCTGATCAATGAGGTGAGTGACTTGTGCATCTCTATTGTACAAGAGATAAACTGATGTTCTGAGGCTGGAACAACATGGAAGGGACAGATACAAACAAGCCTCAAATTGCCTAAGAAATCAACGATGAAAGATAAATGTTTGTTGAGATGTTTGTATCTGTCCCTTCCATGTTGTTCCAGCCTCAGAACATCAGTTTATCTCTTGTTCAACAGGTGCCGCTTGCGTCGATTTCCGTCGTATGAATGTGTGTATGAGTGAGCAAAAATGTAAGAGTGAAAGGAGGGTGAGTGAGAGTGAGTGGCTGGTTTGTCGTCCCTTCAGATGACGCACCCCGAAAGTCACTGGAGAGGCGTGTTAGCTTAGCTCAATTGGTAGAGCCCTGGACCGGCAATCCAGAAGATGTGGGTTCGATCCCTACAGCTGGCTAACCTTTTCAGTGACTTTCATCTTTCATCTCTATTGTGCATTACTGGTTAAATAAATCACGAAACTAATGGAGAAGTCTTTTACTGATTCAAGCTGCTAAACCACCAATTTCCACACAGTTTGCGAGCTTGTCGTGTGACAATATTAACATCACACAAATAATAACCAATGCATTACAAAAAGTTATTCTAAAGCATCACCAATAGAAAATGTGAAACGAAGTGTCTCAGTACGAGAGCCGCTGATATTTAGAACAGAGGCTGTTCTTCTTCAGGGCACCCTCGTCATCATTTGCATGGAATTCGTAGCATCATCTGTAAAGGGTTAGGGATAATGTGCTAAAGTTTCATGCAGGGATGTGCTAAATACAGGGGTGACCTAAATGCATGGTTTTGGTAACTGGCCTTACATGTGGTTTTTGTCAAAATCGTCACTTGACCTGCTCACATGTCATAGAAAACGTTATTTTCAGAGGATAGAGAGGTAGCAAGCGAGCTGGTGGTATCGATCCATAACAATAAAAAACAGAAACTGGGGGACAAAAAAAACTTTGAGAGACCTTGTCTGTCTTGTCGTTTTTTGTCCCCCAGTCACGGGTGGGGGACAGTGTCTTGTCCACTGTTCTTTTCTGTTATGGGTCATTTTCAAGCAGGAGCTGTCCCAGCGAAGTACTTTGGGGGGGGGGGGGGGGCGACGTCTGCGAGCCTTTAGCCAGTCTCTATTCATTTGGGTGCGAGGGGGGAAGGGGTTCTAGCCACGGGTTCAACCTTTTCTTGCACAAAATCCTATCACTGGTAATCCATTTTAGGTATAGTGCCCAGCATAAAGCCTGTTGTACTCTACAGTGTCACTTGGAAAGAGACGAAAACTGGACCAGGATATGCTTTTGAGGGGGGGGGGGGGTGACCACCCCCTTGGACCGCCAGTGTTTTCAAGCCCTGTGACTTTGTTTACATGTTGTTTTATCGTTTGACGACATATTCCTGTCGGCATAAAGCCAAGAGATGAACCTATTTTGCTAGCGAAAACTATTGTTGAATTCCAATGGCAGAGTTGGAGCAAGTGGCACACTCCGCAGTGGAGCGGCTTGATCTGGCCTAGAGCAAGTGATCCGAATCTGCGACTGGAACACTTGCGGCCAACTTGAAGTTTAGCCCTGGGGCGCGTTCCCAGCCACGTCGTAGGTGCGCGAGCTCGCTATTGTTTCACCCATCCCCATAGCAACAGCCG
Source organism: Ornithodoros turicata (assembly GCF_037126465.1). Taxonomy (NCBI): domain Eukaryota; kingdom Metazoa; phylum Arthropoda; class Arachnida; order Ixodida; family Argasidae; genus Ornithodoros; species Ornithodoros turicata. Next base: position 3,360,354 of record NW_026999320.1, on the reverse strand, counting down.
GGTCACGTGACAGGCTTCGCGATGGAGCACTAAAGAGCCGTTCCCTGCTACCCCGGCGGCGGCTCGTGCATCACGTGACCGTAGCCGTTGTGAGCGGAGGTACGACGACCCAAACCTCTTCGGGGTTCGCGATCAAAATGGCGGATCTGTTCGTCATTTTTGACGAGGAGGGCATCGCCGATCGCGACCCGGAACGCACATATCGCACTTACAGCGATGCTTTCGCTACGATGTCAGAGGACAACTTCATTGCAACCTTCCGCTTGTCTAAGGACGCTGCTAGAGAGGTCTGCGAAGCTGTCAAGGGGGATCTAGAGCGGCGTAAGTATAACTATAGAAACTCATACAGTGCACTTGCTAACTGCATTTGTGCACCAATGCAGAAGTTCCATTCTTAAACAACGGCACATTTCAGCTCAGCAGTGGCGTCGTACAACCCTCAGCGTCGAGCAGAGAGTTTTAATGGCGCTACGGTTCTACGCCACTGGGGCATTCGTCGGCAACATTGCGAGGGAAGAGAGCTTCGTTTGCAGTAAGCATGCAATATCCGAGGCTCTCCACGCAGTGAGCCTAACCATCGCAATGAACCTTGCGCGGAAGTATCTCCGGTTCCCTTCGACTCCAGAGGAAAAGCTGGAAGTAAAGCGCGGGTTCTACGAGTTGGCTGGGCTTCCTGGGTGCCTAGGTAAGCAATCCCTGTTTTCCATAAACAACATAGGAATGCCTCTCACAATGCATGCAAGAATCATGATGAATAACACGTCTCCTCCGTTTCACTTTTTTTGCCTAAATGCAATGTGTAACAAAAAGTCACTATACAAAAACACAAACTGGATATAACATGAAATAGTAATGGTGATTAGCTTCCGCATTCGTGATTATGCAACTCCCTGGTACAGAATGAATGATTATCCCCTAAAAGTCGTGTCAGAGGGGAACATCCTCATTATTTGAGTGTATATTTTTCGCAGGTGCAATTGATGGTACCCAAGTGACAATACAGCAACCGAGCCTTGCTGATCCACGCTTCGTGGATGGAAACTACTATTGCCATAAGGGATACCATTCCATCAATGTCTTAGCGGTGAGCAATTCTCGTACTTTTTTGGTACTTATTTCTGCACAAATATTTCCACAGTACGAGGTAACTCGTTACTGTAACTGAGTTCCTATTTTGGTAACTTGTAACGTAACTCGGTACTTTTGCGCCGTGGTAACTTTCAGAGGAACCCGTTCCTTTTCTTGGTAACTCTGCCAAAGTAACTTAAGTTCCAAGTTACTTTTAACTCGCTTTTTACTCACGTCCACATTTCTCTCCGGTTCCTTCATGGCATATTTTGCCATAAAACATGATATTCAATGAGTGACAGTATTTTATTCAGGAAGTAAGAACCACTGCCATTGAAATAAAGCTGAACCATTGTGCGCCCACAGGGGGTAAGGTGCAAAGTGTTCGAATAGACCTTTACCAGAGAAACGTCATCATGACATTGGTAGACAGACTGAAACCGAAACAAGGCGGAAGGACGGCTGGGTTCCACGAACGGGCACATGTTCGCCGTCTCCCATTGAAAGAAATATAGGACCGAGAGTCTTGTCCATTCAAGGGATCATGTCGTAATCCCCTCAAGACTGTGGTTTTAGGGCGCGACCTTGTTCACCTAGCTTCGAGCGTAGTTCAATTCTACCAAATTTTGGCGCTATCGAAAACTATGACGTCATTTATTTACAAACATTGTCTATTGTTGGACATAAAGGAAAACGATCTAAGCGTGTTGCACTCCTCCGCAGGCAACTCAAGGTCTAACTCAACTGCTCGTGAGCTGCACCTGCCTAATGCCGTTTTGTGTCCTAAGTAACTTGGAAGTACCTCGTTCTTTTTGTTAAGTAACTCTGTAACTGCGAGTTAGATTTCATGCTGAAGAACTTCGTTATTAACTTAGTTACACTTAACATGCGGTAACTTAACCTGTAACGAGTTCTTTATGTCGAGTAGCTTCTCAATCTATGAATATTTCATTTCAATTTTGTACCACAAAGTCAAAAAATCAATTAGGCAACTGTGTTTCCAGAACCATTGTATTTCCAATGCCCCTATGTACATTCTCTTGCTTGTTTGTTGCCTTTTATGCATACAGAGGATGTTCACGCCGTAACATTGCACATCTTTCTAAGATCTGTGATGCAACCAGGCGCATTCTGTTCCTGAATGCCAGATACCCGGGATCGTGCCATGATGCCTCTGTATGGGCAGCGTCCCAGCTCTGTCGAGAAGCTCCCACAATATTTGAGGATGGAGAGTGGCTAATTGGTGAGAATTTTTTTTTTGTTAGTCTGGTACGTTTCCTGCTTTTCTTCATTTGGTTACTGATCTGGGTTGCACTTTTTTACGATGGCCCATTTTCATGTAACCCTTCCCCCCCACCACACACACTGCAAGTTGTGTCAACATCCCCACACATGTACTTCAGTGTTCCTTAGACGCTGCCTAGATTTTATTGCCTGCCAACACCTGAGTCGCGGGTTCAAAATGAAGCTTGCAGGCCTAATCCTACCTCGTGAGAGAAATGTATATAAAAGGCACATCTTTGTGACGTCCTGGTAGCTATTGCAGTTCATGACTGCATCATCATATAGCTAGAGAGCATGTGTTATGCTTTTGTTGGTTATTCAGTGATCTGCTCAACAGATTTCTCCATATGACATTTTCATATACAGGGTGTTCAAAATTAAGCTTTCACGAGCGCTACGCAAACACAGCGATGACAAGAAAGCGGATGACAACGTTATCTTACTTGTGTAAGAAGCAGGTGCTGCTAATTATGTAGCACTTGTTTCTTACTCAAGGAACAGAAAAAATAGCACCAGTTTTCTTTTGTTCGCCTATTTATAAAGTGCTAGTGAAAGCTTAATTTTGAACACCCTGTATGTCAGGGTGTGTCAAGTTGTCATTTCAGACTATCCGTGGATGCAGATCGTTTAATTTGTCTGATACATCCAACATAAAAGTCTGAGGTAGTTAAACGTAGCTTAGAATGACGAACAAAATACAAGCCTCACAATGCCCCTTTGCATGCTTTGATGTAAGAGAGAACGTATTGAGGGTGGGTGTTTGTGTTTCCCAGCATGGCTTCGCACGTTGAAGGGAGGATGGCTAGCATGGTGTACCTGCTAGCTCCTCTGGCAGGAAATTGAAGGATGTGGAATGGGACCCACTACTGGTGCCTTATTGCTTCAGCGGCGAATTGAAGAAATAGAATAAAACGGAAACGTAGATTACACCGATGCGACCAGCTGCTCCCTGACGCTTGATGAGTGCAAGCATGCAGTGACTGAAAAAGATTTTCGAATATTCATTTGATACAGCCATTCTCAGTACTCAGTCTTTTACGTCTCATAACATGTTTGAGTGGCCTGCTTTGCACTACGTGCTATGATCACGATTGGGCATGCAACCTACATCTGCTGAATAACGGATGAGAGTTTTTAATTATCTACAGGAGACAGCGCCTACCCCTTGCAACCATGGCTGATGACGCCTGTCCGAACACCAACGACACAGGAAGAAGAGGACTACAATGACGCACACAGTCGAACACGTGTGCGCATTGAGCACTGTTTCGGCATGCTGAAGATGCGGTTCCGGTGCCTTCAGAGGTACCGCACCTTACACTTTGCTCCAGACCGGTCGTGCAACATCATAAACGCTTGTGTGGTGTTGCACAACATGTGTATAGCATACAACACACCTCAGCTACCTGATTCAGGTGACGCAGAAAGTGGGCCTGATGATGACATGACACAAGAGGCACACGTTGCGGGGGCAGACGATGCAGAGGACAATGACAGTGCTGTTGCCACAAGCAGTCGTGCAACCCAGGTTAGGAGTCGCCTCATAGCACGGTGCTTTAGGCGACATCTTTAACTACCTTACTGACTCCAGTGCGTGTGGAACTTTGTCACCAGTGGCTATAAAACTGTGCCTTTGACTTCTGCTCTACAACAGGGGCCTCAAACACCTGAGCAAGCTGTGTGACTGATTTTCAATTTCTTTTTCCAAGACTATTTTGTGAAGAAAGTGCACAATACAGTTTGTAAATAGCAGGTAATTTGGATTCTCCTGCCAATTGTATTTGTTTCTGAGGGACTACACATTTTTGTTGCATTGTTTTTCACGTTTTCAGTACTGGACTTGGAAAGGCATTTGATTTATTTCCCTTGTGTGTCATGTTGGGTTTTCCAGTAACAAATTTTGTACACACACATGATAGCTCCACATTAAGTGCACCTGCCCATTTTTTCCTTTTAGCCCATCACTGTAGGCTATAATAAGGTGTTTTATGGTAAATGCTGTTGTGTGTTCTCTGTGTGGCCCTCTATGCTACCAACAACCTGACTTGAGTTTGAGGCCCCTGTTCTAGAGCTCATGAATTGTAGTGACATTCATTATTTGTTGTACCATAATTTCGTGTGCATTAGCCGTGGTACGTGCACAATTTTTTTGCTCACAGAAGCCCTGTAGCTTTTCTCACAGAGCGGCTTATGTGGAGACTATTTTTCCGTCGTGTTTTCCCCATAGGGTGGTTTTAACAAAAGTGCCAACTGTGTCTTCGGAACAGCGCTGCCCTGCCAATGAACGAACAATACGTAATATGGGCTTGTCCACATTCAGGTAGACTGACTTTCTGGTGCCTTTGCCAGGCAGCTTTAACGAAAGTGGTGTTAATGATTCATTTCTTGTGGAAGGCTACTGACCTGTCGATCCATGAAAAACACTCAACGGCACAATCTTACCCTGGTAGTGCACTACAACTGCCCTTCTTTGTTGTACACCATGCAAACCCTGGAATACGGACCACATGCAGGGTTTTTAGCCTTCTCTATGGTCTTCTTTGTGGCATGAAATCAGTTGTGTCGTATTGCATACGGTTTATCCGGCCAAATATTTTCAATAGAATTTCCTAACGACAGTCCCTGTAGCTTATGCGCGTGAAATTACGGTACTCAACTCATTTTATTCTCCTGTACATACACATTTTAAGGTATACTCAATGACAGCGATGTGCATACATGTCACGCAACTTCCTTACAGTTTTCGAAGATTTTCAGTATTATATGTGGTGAATGTTTTCCTATCAATGAAGGGGAAAAGTGAGAATTGGTTTATTTGTGATATCATAGTATTACTTTACTTATTAGTATTACTTTCACTTCCAGTTCTTACTCTGTGGAGGTAGCAGTGAAAAATTGAAAGATTTGTTTATGTACTTGTATTTCTGTGCAGTGCACATTGCCTTTGTTCACAGTGTTTCAGTCCTAAATTCATGTGCCTCTGCTCTGTTCTTCCAGACTCATGCTGCCACTCGTAATTGCGAAATGTATTAAGTGAATGTGTCATGTAATGTGGGTGAAGTGTACGGAAACACCACGAACTGCACACAGAGGATCAACTGATAGAAATGTGTGTGATCAACAAGGACAGACACCAGTAATGAAACTGACAGAACTGATTTATTGAAGGATTACAGTATCCCATGTCAAATATGTGCATGTGTATATACCAGAGATGGGGAAATTAGTATACAAAGGGAACTCATTGCTGCTTAGGTTACAGTGCAAGAAATCTAAGTTACTAACAAATTTACATGTAATGAAAGTGAACTTTCTCCAAGTTATTCTGAGAAAGTTTTCTTTTTCTTTTTTATAATTAGGGGTTTACGTCGCGAGAAAACTGAGATAATGAGTGATGCCACAGCGGTTGGTCTGTGGATTGCTTTTGCCCACCTGAGGGTTCTTTAACGTGCGATGACAGCTCATCACACGGTGCCCTGTATTTAACATCCCTCGAGGAAGACGGCATGTCTAAGCAGCTTGTACCCTGCCACCAAGTTGCAGGGGTCCTCGGCCGGGTTCAAACCCGCGATCTCGGGATCGGAAGGCAAACACGCTACCAACTGAGCCACCGAGGCCGGTCCCGAGAAAGTTAACTGACAAATGAACATGTTCCCGAGGAAGTTACTGGAGCTCAAAAGCAACAAATTAAGGAAAAAGGTACTAAAAAAAGAAGTTTAGTTACAGTAGCCAGTTACCCCCAATACTGGTATATACGAGTACATAAAAAATACATAGTGAATAAATAGTTCATTGCTATACTATCAGTAAGTGTGGATGCAGTTATAAGTTATTTACAGACATAAAAAGTGAACATAGTTAAAAATAGAGAAATCAGTCAGTAGCGGTATTATAATGTTGGGAAACTGGTGAAATGGTAAAGGGTGATGGCAAGCTGCTGTTGATGAGGGTGCAGAGGCTGGAGAAAAGCAGAAAGTGATATGGCAGAGGGGCAGACGGCACAGGCCAAAAAATGTCATGCATTGCATTTGCATGTTACAGTTGAGCTCGTGACAGGGGTTGTCACACTGGATGCTAGCTTACCTTATTGGCTTGACCTATGTCTTCGCTCCCTCTCTAACAGAAGAGCAGCATACTCACTTATGGGAGTGAACAGCTGTAAATATTGTAAAAGTACATTACGTCAGCAATTAATGAGATCTTGTATCGAGTACAACAAAGATTTGGAAACATGTTTTCAGAGGTTGTCATACTGCTATCACAATGAAATGCTCTGTTGTGTCCCATTAAATGCTCTGTACACTTCATTTCCTTCATGAGCAATGTCTGCATTTTTAAGATAGTTCCCTGACTATTTTGTTTTCGTAACATTTTGAAAACATCTTGCTGCTTGAGTACGTGAGACAATAGCTTCTGACATAGTAATGCAAATCATGTGCTCTCCAACACTGCTTCTGACACATAATCATGTGCACATATGTTTACTATACCTGGACAAGTGCACTCATCCTGTCTATGATTTTTTTTTTGTCCCGCCACCAATTGTCGCTGCTGCTCGAGGACATCAGTGGCAATGGATGGCGGAATCCGCCGCCTTCGCCTGCGGCACGGTCTTCTTGTTCGCTGTTGCTGCTGTTGTTGCTGTTGCTGCTGCTGTTGCTGGGGTTCGCTCTGAACCTCAGCAGCTTCAGATGAGGCCTCCCCCTGTGAGCCATAAAACATTGTGGTACAATACCATCCGAGGATGTACTTGAGCAGTCTTATGTACCACTGCTGGTGTTGTCACTTCCGTGGCAGCAGATGTTGATGGCAGTGGCTCTGTGTCACTCTGAAAAATAAAGACATAATGTTGTCCCCAAAAGAATAAAGCAAGACCGAGAGGCTAAAGCACGTTGATTCTTCTGATGCAAAATCCAGGTTGATATAATTGCTTTGAGTTTTATGACGTGGCATATTTGTCAGCTCTGATTGTGACATGATGTACCACTTACAGCAGCAGCAATAACTATAGGCACTGCCGCTTCTCCTCTGGAGGACACTTGAACCCCTCCTGCGAAGCCGGTCACCGTGTCCCAGCCGACTAGTGCCATGACACGCTGATCGGTTCCAGACAGGAGGGATACAATGTCCACTGGTGCAGCACCTGGCCCAGGAGCAATGAAGCCACTGCCCCCTCCTGTGGCGTGCATTTTTTCAGATATGAGCCTCGCTCTGTTTCGGACTCTGTAGCGCCAGTCCTTCCACAACTGCTGCCACCCCTTCCCATCCTTGTGGAGTGGCCCAACTGCGTTCAGATGGGCAGCAATATTCTCCCACTGGGCTCTCCTTTGTGTTGCAGTTTCTCCCTCGAGGAACGTCCTGTTGTTACACAACTGTGGCGATTCCTCGAGGACGCCTAACAAAAGCATATGTTGCTGATGTAACGCCATCTGTAAAAAAGGGGGAAAATATGCTATGTAGTGGACAAAAAAAAGAAAAAAAAAGGAATAGTCATGCGTTTTAATTAAAAGTATTCTCCTGCCAGCCTGTGGTTTGTATCTGAGTGCCAATGCTAATCACTATTGAGCTATACTTGCGAATTCTCACTCAAATGTTCACCCAATTTGTTTACAGTAAGTAGAAAATTACATTGTGCACAAGTTTAATGCCAGCAAAATATTCCCAACTTCAGTCAGAAACCTAAAGTTAACGTTAAACTTAACGCCTACAAACCAAGAACTTTGTTGTCATGAACACCGAAAGTCAGGACCCAAGGTAATTGAACTAAACTACGAATAACTGTGATACCAACTTGTTGTGAACTTTACTTACGTTGCATAACATCGTACAACATCAGTTACTCACTCACAAATGATTTATGTAACTGATTTGCACTTACCACGAAGTTTCCGCTGTGGATGTGAATGCCGATATGAAGCGACTAACTCGATAGCAGACGACAGTGCTCTGTGCTGTTATTGGTTATAAGTTGACTTAAAAAGTTGCGGTAAAGGTGGACACATTTCTCCAATACAGCAGCACTTTATTTCTGAATGTCAACAAAAGAACATGTATGATTTTTATTTTATTACATTTACTTCCAGCCTTATTGCTGTTCCAACAGGCACCTGTTGCAGAGAGTTATTGCGGGTTCGCGGTTGGTTGTCGCCAGCCGCGATGCGCACTCAAAAGATGGCGTTCCTTGCCATGCGTCGGCTGGCGGCGGCACACCGTCGGTCACACGCGCAGCGCCGACTGTGAGCGGAGCAATTGCAAGCTCGCGAGCTCGCCGGGAACGCACCCCTGGCCAATCTTCCTTGGTGGATGGCGGCCAGAGACGGAGGAAGAAGAAGAAGACGATTGTACTCATGTTCCAATACAACGCCATGTTTTGCAACATCAAGGTCCTCCTAATCTCCTAACGTTGCCCTGGTGATGTCTGGCTTATTGCTTTCTTCAAGAAACAAAATTGCTAACGTACGACGTGAAATACTAGTCACGGCGAAGACGCGTCGGGAAGTGGCCATGTTGCCGAAGCAGAGACAGGAAATAGGAAGCACGAGCGACAAGTGACACGCCACGTAGAGTTCCGGTTGAATCTGCCTATTTTGGCGGAGCAGTCTGGGTTGCTCCCTGGAGCGACCTTGGCTCGAATGCCGCTCCCAAGCTCCCATTAGAATACTCCAGAACTGTTCCCAATCTGCCAATGGAACAGACTTGCTCTCGGCGGAGCAACAAAACTTGCTCTGAAAACATATGTGTTGCTTCTTTCGCGATATGATATGCCATTTCTGCTTAGTTTAAGCTCATTGGCCCAGTGCGTCTCAATCTGCGGTCATCACAATATCTTTGGAAGTCGTTAACAGTATGAGGCCTTATTACGAAACTGGATGTTTGACTGCAAGATTAGCAGATGAAATAATTACCGTGATCGATAGATGTACAAATTGTCGCACAGAAACAACAAACACATTTTTTACAAATTGTTTGGCCGCCAATCACAGGCGTGGCCATCTGGTCACGAGTGCATTGACATTCGCTGTGACGTGTTACCAAGACCTGTCCAGCATGCATTGCGTTCGTCTATGGAGCAATACATTCGATACCACCCACGTGGTGTTAAAGGTCCATGCGAACTATGGGTCGACAGCCCAGGGGAAGAAAAGGGCCATTCAGTCTTTTATGACCGAGGTGAACAGGCCTTGCAATCGTGAAATACTGAATGGACCTTTTCTTCCCCCGGTCTGTCGATCTGGAATTCGCATGAACCTTTAACACGTCACTCCTGCATGAAACTTTAACACATCATTCTCAACAATTTAAATACCATGCCAATGATGAGGACGGTGAGGAGAAAAACAGTTTCTGTTCGAAATACCGGCCGCTCTCATACTGAGGCAGTCCCCTTCATACTTCTTTACCGTTTCACTTTATTTCTTGTCTACACCAATGGATAATGTGTTCAACGGAACAGCCAGTCCCCACATGAGGGAATTGTGTATCTTTCGTTACAGGTTCCCGTACCCGAGAATGTTGATCTTCCAGTCCCACACATCTACTACACATCTAACCAAAAGGCAGTGTATGGAGGAGCATCTGGTGAACTGATTGTCTTGCAGCCAACTTGCAGCCTTGAAAAGGCACTAGCACTCTGCTTGGCCATCTACTACATCAAGAACCTCAAGTACCCATTAGCATTTGCTCAAACACTTGTTCTCTTACAAAAAGTTGTTTTGCCACAAGACTCAGTTCCAAGAGGTTTGATGAATGCGACACTCAGAGGCATATTGTCGAAACTCAAGAGCATAAAGGTAAACAAACACTGAAAATAAAAGGCAGTGTTCTGTTACAACATGCCTCGAATATTTTGGTCTACAGCCTACATTTATGAGTGCCTTACATTTTTATTGAATGGAAAATGTGTGTTTCTGCGCACCCAGCAACAGAGATATGTAGCAATGCGCAGCTGATTTTGCTCACAAATTGTGCAATTTATATATTTTATGAAGTGGAAGTCCCTGCCGGACTCAGTTTTACCATTTTCATCTAGTCATGATGTATGTTTTTTCTGTGTACCACATTCCAAGTCCCAACAATGGGAACAGTGCTTTACCTTGGGCAAGTTTGTTGTCCATAAGTATTCGCAGTTTCCAAGTGCTGAAACAACTTTGACTTGAACAGGAACATGGAGAGTGGAAGGACCTGTGCACAGGTACGAGCGCAACTATCAACTGTTTTGTTTCCTGGGGTATCAAAAAACACTGCAAAAAAAAGGCACCGGAGGGGGACACAGAAAAGCGAGAAAAGGGTTCAAGGAATCTGAGGACATGGAAGTTGCGTGTACTGTTTCTTGTGCCTCCCTTTTTGTGCGTGAGGAGTTCTCTTGATTGCCGCTTTCATCATTGTCGTTTTGGTGTTGCTGAAAGCGATGGAAGGGGTGCTGACGAGATTTTTTTGTATACTCCGGCTATCACAGTTGTCCTGTTAAGCAAGGGTGAGCATTTGCAACGAACACAGCGTTGCGCCAGGGGACTGTTTTCTGCCATATCCATATGTGCGCTCCGTCACTCTTCATGCATTAATGAAAACCAAAGACCACAAATGTGCATACGCAAGTACACCCCCTCTGAAAATCGTTTTCCAGTTTGTATACAGCTTCTATGGAGAACGAATCTTGCCTGTCCATTACCAATCTAGTCGATAAAAACTCTAATAAAGTTGGAAACATGCTTGTAACCAGTAAACTGTATACATTTCCTATAGGGAAATGTGTATACAATTTGTCGCCATTTCATATATAACCTGTACATGGTGATATGTCGGGGAGACTAAAAGCCTTACCTCCCGTCAAATCTCCCGGCATTTCTGAGTCAGCCCCCACCCACTTCGTAACTCGACAATTAAACATGGCGGCGGTGGACGGAAGAGCCGAGAGACGTAGGTGGAGTGACGTTGCAGGTGAAGCACGAATGCTAGCAATTATCTCCTCATCAGAAGTGAAATAGCGCTTGAAATTGAAGTCAACTACGAATGTCGTGTAGAGACAGTATTTCCAGCATACATAGGATAGCCACCATATCAACAGAGATTATCATATAGGCGGCAAATGCAACTACTGAAGGATGAGGCAAGGCAGTTCAAAAGAACGTGCTTTATCAGCAGTCCCACAATATAAATTGATCGTGCGCATATGAGGAAACATTTACGCATAAGCATGATACTTATTTATTCTTGCACAACACAATTTTTCTGTCACAAGCTGTAAGAATACTGAGTTCTTGTGCACGTCTGATGCACTTGTTAACATTCTTTGCCGACGTTCTTACTCTGGTTCACCTCTACAATTCCCTGGGCAGTAACACCTTCCCAAACAACATCCTGCATAGAAGAACATATTGACATTTTCACAATATAAATTGGTTACGCTCATATGAGGCAGCATATTTACAGCATTATTTCTGTCAGCGTGTTTCCAACGCCAAGGTTCTGTGCACAGGGCACAACAATACGGAGTCCTCATGTATGAGTGCCACACATTTGTTAACATTCTTTGCCACTGCTTCTATGACATTGTTACTCTGACTAACCTCTACAATTCCCTCCACACTAACGTCTTCCCAAACAACATCCAGCACCTTGAGTTTAGGAGTAAGCTGCAGAAGCTGGAACACAACCTGTTTTGCACATGTGCAGCTGCTGTGGCCACTTCCACAGACCAACAAAATTTGCTCTAGCCTTCCAAACTTGCCATCTATCTCAAGAAAGGAATTCAGTCTACGTGACTTGTCTGATGAGCGTGTGCAATAGGTGAACCCATCTATTGTAGCCTTGCTGAAAAGCAGCCCCCTTGGACTTGCTTTACCTTTCCCATGGAGTATGACACCAGATACACTTGACGAGTGCTTCCTCAACTTATACCCTTTGAGAAAATACCTCATGAGCTCGTTAACAGTAGGATTCGTGTTAGAAGATGAACACACACGCCAAATTCTAGGCAATGAGGACATCAGACTGAACTTTTCAATTACCTGTGTTTCAGCATGCCTCGTTCCACATATCAGCCTAGTCAAATGACCATTGAAATCCTCAAAGGGGTAAGCGGAATAGTTCCAGAGTGGGCCCCACATGTCCACAGAGTCAACAAGGTGACTTAACAGGTGTGCATTGTACGTCATATTCTGTAGGCCATACAACGTTTCATACTCCTTCAAAAAAGCACGCATCTCTTTCCTTGCTTTTCGCAACTGATACACTGGGGCCGAACGTGCAAGGAAGAAGTGCATTAGTTTTACAAATCTAAGCCAGTTTCTGTAGTATGCTTTTGGCAACAGACCGCGGAGGACAAGGGAAAAAAATACCAGCCAGTTTCTCCATTCGGAAGCTTTCCAGTACTGGCGTTGCTCCAGTGATCTCGGAAGCCTTGAGAACTCCCAGATCGGCTGCAGTGCACACAGTTTTCTGTCTACCTCGGACAGCAATCCCCCAAGGCTATATGGAAACCTAGATTTGTGTTCAAACCACATGCACGTTGTCTGCCTGACAAAGCCAGAGCACACAGCGTGCATGTAGTCAACAACAAACCCAGCTGGGAATGAAAAGAACGACAGAAAAAAGAGAACGGTTGCACCCTTGATGCCAATCTGGGCTTCACCAGTACTGTCAGCTCTTGCAGCATTCTGGCGGAAGGGGAGGTCAGTCCTCATGACAGGCTTGGGCACATGCGAGGAATACACACGTACATGACCCTTCCCTTTCTCCACCACTTCACCTTCTTGCTCACACCAAGCACATCCGTGCACGCCGTTGAACTGATGCATGTTCATTAGCATGGCCCTTGCAACTGTATCAACAGTGCATGGGCCTGTAAACACACGGGTAGTTCGCTCATTTCCGTGGCTGTCCACCCATTGCAAGCCACTGTGGGACAGGAAATTCATTTGATCAACAAAGGGCTTCATGAATGTGTTCATGTTGGGCTTCGTTGCACCAAACCAAAGTCCAGCAAGGAGTGTGTGCTTAGTACGATCCTCTGGCGGGAGCCGGTTCACCTGTACCAGAATGGGCCATATGCTGAATGCAGACGACATGTAGACAGGAACACCTTCAGTGTTCCATGTAACGATCAGGTCATCGTCCTTAGCAGGGAGGTCATGGTAGGCGCTGCTGGTAGTAATGTGACTGACGTTAACGGAATGTGCACGAGGAAGCGTTTTGAGATTCGTGGAAGGGTCGGATAGCAGATCAGTAAGCTGGCAGGTCAAGTCCAGTGTTATGAAATATTTGCTGTCGGCAATCAGCTTTGCAACATTGTGGTCAATTTCACATTTTTCGCAAGTGAGTACACTGGTGTCATCGTTTCCCAGATAGCACAGGCAATCAGGACAATAGAGATGGTTGGTCCTTGTTCCCTTGCTGCCTGTGAACTCTTTGAAAAAAGAGTATTTTGACGTTGGCAGAATGGCACTCTCCGGTAAATGTGCCTGAAGGAGCTTAAGAAGCGACTCCGTTGCCTCTTTGGAGCCATGATGACGCAAAGCATGTCCCATGATGAGAAGGAGGCTTTCTCCTTTCGTTATTCTAGAGCCAGGATAAAGGTCAGCATGCTGAAAATGAGCAAGTGCATTTTGTCAGCAAAATGTAGTGGACAAGGAAAGGCCTCTTGTGATCCAGTTCCCGAGCCCACCCATAAAAACATTTGTTGGTGTGCTCCAGATTTTTGCATACTGACTTTCACGTGTCTGAAATTTTAATAATAAGTCATATGAACTACAAATGCCTGTGCAAACAAATCTACAAACAGCAGAAATTTTTATCACATGTATTTTCAATGTCCTATCTTGCTTTGCAAGTGCTGTTTGTGAGGATAATGCATGTGGGAACCAAAGAATGGGAGGAAATGGGGCATGCAGCACAATACTCGTGCTGCCGTGCACACCAGTGGTTTATGCTCTGCCGCTGAACATGGGATAGATACCTTGATAGACCACAGTTTTGTGTGTGCTGACAATGAGGTCGTCAAAAAAGGCCAGTGGAACTTCACACAAATGGGCTGTCAGTGTGGAAAATGTGAGGATGTTGACAGTCCTACCTTTGAGAGGCAATTGTTACCTGGATCACTTCATGCATTCCTTACAAAAATAAGCAACGGTATGTTACCCATATTTAATGGTATTAAACACCACCCAGGTAAGATTTTCCATGCAAAACTTACATGAAAGTGACTCAATTACTTTTATAGGTAACCATAACTACAGCTTAGTAACTTAGTAGATTGTGGCTTCAGTAGCTAATTTATTTCCTTCTGGCACATAATTGTACACCCTAACTAAATGAACTGTGACAGCCACGCCATCAGTGTTCCATGTAGAAGTCAGGCCCTCATCCTTAGACAGATTATATTTTGAAAGCAATCACCTTTCATACATTCCCCATCATTTTGGCGCTCTCTGCCACTTGTTGTCTTTGTGCCACAAAACCCACAATCACATTTTGAAAGTAGTTAAAATGCAGTTATAGCAGAGGCTATGAGTTGACAATGTTGATTGTAAAATGCATCAAGTAGGCGGTGGTTACCAGTTCACTGTACTGATCAGGGATCTGTGGTGATGCATCAGTCGTCGCCGGGTACTGTGTTTCCTCGTCATCGCTGCTAGAGGATGAGTCGTGATGTTCATCCGGTAGTGCCTGCATACCAATGTATAAATATATCTAATATATCCTTTTATACCGCGTGTCCGACGAAAATCTCCGCAGCCCATTGTACGAATAGATCGATAAACGGAAAACTGAGGCGGTCATTGTGGTACTTGAGTTATAAACAGGTTCCACTCGTGGTGTATAGCCTGTTGCTAACTCAAGTACCACTAACAGCGCCTCAGTTTTCCGTTTATCGATCTACTCGTACAATGGGCTGCGGAGATTTTTGTCGGACACGCTGTATACCAATGTATCCAGTATGTATTTTTTGATTTTTGCACTGAACATATTGCCTGTAAAGAGCTGAGGGAATCTGTATAGATGACTGATGACGCAATGCAATGTTGTAAAATATAGTTGAGTGTTATGATGATCGCATAAACCTCTGCACTGAATATCGACATGATTTTGTGTAAACGATGAGTTACTGTGACTGACCCAGTTACCATGGCACAAGATACACCAGCATTAGTCTTCGATCCGTCCGTGTAAAACGCCACGTGCTTTCCAAAGCTTTCCCTTAAACTCTCGAACTCCTGCTGCAGCACAGTCGTGGAAGTATCGCTTTTTCTGTACTTGGTCAGTGACGAGTTGGAATGTGGTGGTGGTTGCCATGGAGGCAGGCCCCCACCAAATTGCAAAAGCTGGGTGTTGTAGTGGGTAAAATCATAAAATTCAACTTCTCGTAAAACTCGCATGCTAAAAGGAGGGACGACTGAAGCCTTGTTTAAGAACAGTTGTTCAAAAGGCGTCCTTGTAGCGCATGAGAGCGCCGCATGTTGTGGATAAGTACGAGTCTTTAGTGCGTACATGACACTAAGATAAGCTCGTCGACTTCCTAAAGACCACTCCTTGCATTCGACGTATAGGCTTTGAACGGGTGACGTTCGGAATGCTCCGAGGACCAGTCGCAAGCCCTGATGATGTATGGGATCTAAGCACTTTAGGACAGACTGGCGTGCCGATCCATAAACTGCACATCCGTAGTCCAGCCTGGACCGAACTGTAGACATGTAGACCCTGTACAATGTTTCTCTGTCTGCCCCCCAGGACCTGTGAGACAGGACTTTTAAAAGGTTCAATGACTTCACGCATTTAGCCTTCAAGATTTTGATGTGGGGAAGAAAAGTAAGCTTTTTGTCAAAGACAAGACCTAGAAATTTACATTCTGTCCCTATAACAAGATCACTGCTGTTCATTTTAAGTGATGGCTCGGGAGACATTCCTCTAACTCTTGAAAATGGTACACATATGGTCTTGTCTGGGGAGAATTTAAAGCCATTTTCACTGGACCATTTAGTTAGTCTGTTAATTGTGAGCTGCAGCTGTCTTTCGCACATGGCTAGGTTGCAGGAAGAATAAGATATTTGGGCATCATCAACATAGAGCGAGTACTTGACTGAGGTGGGTATAACCTTAGCGATAGAGTCCATTTTAAGAATAAATAGAGTAACGCTCAAAACAGATCCTTGAGGAACACCATTCTCATGTACAAAAGGACGCGAAAGGATTGTGCCGAGTTGGACCCTGAACGATCTTCCCTGTAGGAAGTCGGCGATGCAGTGGAACAGACGACCACGTATTCCACATGAATGCAAATCAAGCAAGATTCCATATCGCCATGCGGTATCATAGGCCTTTTCAAGGTCGAAAAAGACAGACACACAATGTTGTTTTCGTACAAAGGCTTCACGTATAAAAGTTTCTAAACGAACAAGGTGATCCGTAGTGGAACACCCCGTCCGAAATCCGCACTGATATTGGTCAATGCACTCATTTTCCTCAAGATGGTGTACGAGACGGTTTATCTACCATTCGCTCAAAAGTCTTCCCAAGACAACTTGTGAGTGCTACAGGCCTATAGCTTGATGGATCTGACGCATCTTTTCCTGGTTTTAAAAGCGGGATAACAGTTGCAACCTTCCAGCGAGAAGGGATATGTCCTCTTTGCCATATAGTATTCAAGAAATCAAGAAGACTTTCCAGAGAAGTGTTTGACAAATGCTGTAGCATGGAGTAGGTTATTCGATCTAGTCCAGGCGCTGTGATTTTTGATGATGACATTGCCCTTACCAATTCTATCATTGTAAAAGGCTTATTGTAGGAATACTTCTCGTAAGCTCCACTAGGAAAATTATGTTTCTCCTTCTGTTTTTTTTTTTATTTTTAAGAAGTCGCTACTATAATGCAAGGAGCTCGAAACCCCCTGAAAATGCTCACCAAGAGCATTGGCCTGTTCATTCATGTTCTGACACGTTGTGCCATTTACTTGTAACAATGGGACAGTAAAGCTGGCATATTCACCCTTAATTTTCCTGAGTCTGTCCCATACTATTTTTGAGGGAGTCTTCGTACTTAGTGATGACACAAAATTTCTCCACGATTCACGTTTAGCTTCTCTTCGTATCCGCCTTGCTTTAGCCCTGGCCTTTTTAAATAGAATTAAATTTGTTGTTGTAGGGTATCTTCGAAAGGTACCCCATGCACGGTTTTGTTCTTTACGAGCTGCCTCGCAATCATTCGTCCACCAAGGCTTTGGGCACTTGGGGAGACGTCCGGATGTTTGCGGAATAGAATTAGTGGCTGCCCTAATGATCGTGTCTGTAATTTTTTTGCTCATTTGTTCAACATCCATACCTTGAGTAGAAGACAGTGAAATATCGGCTTCTCTCTGAAACATGCCCCAATCTGCCTCTGATAATTTCCAACGAGGTGGACGTGTTGCAAGGGTATTTGAAGACAGGTGTAATTTTAAGGTAACTGGGAAGTGGTCACTTCCACGAGGATTTTCATCTACTGCCCAGTCCAGCATTTGGAAAACGGATGGGCTACACAGAGAGAGATCTATTGCAGAGAATGTCTGTGTGGCAGCGTTCACGTATGTTGGTGTACCAGTATTGAGTAGACACACCGGCCTTGAGAGTAATAGCCGTTCTAACATTCTGCCACGACTATCCGCCCTTGTGCTGCCCCACAAGTAGTTATGGGCATTGAAATCTCCCAATAAAAGAAAGGGTGGTGGGAGCTCGTCTAAAAGACTTTCGAGTTGTTTTTGTTCTACCAGGCCTGACGGCGGTAGATATAAGGAACATATGGTTAGGACCCTGTGAAGACATACCTGAGCAGCAACTGCCTCAAGTGTTGTTTTCAGTGGAAGGTGTTTTGTAGGGATGGTCTTTGATGTGAGGATAGCGACACCACCAGATGCACGTGCTGCACCAGCTCGATCTTTTCGGAACAGGTTCCATCGCCTGAATGTATGTGTGTGTTGTGGATTCAGATAGGTCTCTTGTAATGCAAAACAGAGTACATCATACCTATCCGAAAGATCATTGACATCGTCAAAATTGGAGAGGAGCCCTCGACAATTCCACTGAAGGATCGCCATAATAGAGAGAATGAGGGAGGTGTGTATAAGACATGTCTGCACTATGAAGAAGAAGAGTGTACTGTTTGAGGGAAGCTTCATTATTTTTTCTTTGGGGCCATTATTGGCTGTCTCGGAGTTTTCTTCCGAGCAGCCGCTAGTTCTTTTGGAGATATATCAGGAAGTGAGCCACTTCGTGAAACATCTCCCTTAGGCTTCCTTTTGGATTGTGAGCTCACGCTCGTGAATGAGCCTTGTGAGCTCGTGTCATCATCGCATTCCATGGAGCTTGCCTCCACGGTTTGCGATGATGAAGGTGGCGTCTGTGAAAATGACGCCACGGAAGAGGCTTGCGAAACTTTTGTTACTGTTACGGGAGGTGGTGTTTGAGAAAGAGGTGTATGTGTTTCTTCACTTTGTGTTGAATTTTCTGTCTGTGTTGCGCATGAAATCATCCTTGGTTTGTCTTTAACGACAGATGAAAAGGATTTCTGGAACAGGAAGGGAGATGCCTTCTTCCTGGCTTCTGGATAGCTTAGTTTCTATGTAACATTGATGTGCATAACCCCTTTCTCAAACTTCCACTTTGGGCAAGACCTAGAGTATGAAGGGTGGTCACCTGAACAGTTAACGCAGTGATCAGGCCCTCCGCACTCTTTGGAGTTGTGGTCCTGTTTGCTGCAGCGAGCACAGCATGCAGACCCTCTGCACGCATCGGAAGGATGGCCAAAGCGGTTACATTTAAAACATCTAAGTGGGTTAGGAATATATGGCCGCACTTCTGCAGTCAGATATCCTACCTTCAGTCTTTCTGGTAGAGTCGGGCAGTCGAACGTGAGAATCGTGTTGCGTGTCGTTATATATTCATTGTTTTTCCTGATTTTTATTTTCTTTACATCAATCACCTTCTGGTTTTTTAGATTTTCCAGAATCTCTTCTGAAGGGACATCGATGAGTTCTACTAGTGACACCACACCACGGCAGGTATTAAGAGTTCTATGCAAGGTTGATGTTATGTTGATTCCGAGCATTTGTTGTGTATTCAGTATGCGCTCACAGTCGGCTTCCGAGGTGCATTTCAGAAGTAAGTCACCCGATCTAAGGCGCTTGATTTCGGTCACATTCTTTGACAGGGATGCCACCGCCTTCTCAATGAAGAACGGCGACATTCTCCCTAGTGGAGTGCTTTTCTCAGTATCAGTGCTCACACTACTGACAACTATGTATTTAGCTTGGAAGGTGTCGGACACCTGTTTGAAAACTTCGGTTCGCGGACGCTTTCCGCCCGCGATCAAGGAAGAAGAAGAATATTTTACCATAAGAGGTTAAGGAAATGAATGTTCCCATTGGTCACCCACACTTCACATTCATACATGTGGGAAGGTCCCGGAGTTTTAAGGAAAACCCATCGGCCGGGGTTTGACCAAGACCCCGACCGCCACCGTTCAAGGCTTCTACCCTTCGCCTTTCATCCCCTCGGCACGGTACGGATAACACCTTAGGACTGGGGGCTGGGGTCCGTGGTGGCGCCACTCACCAAACACCAGCCTAAACCGGTGCCCCCTGCGGGGCCTTGCACTGAGGATCGCTTGAAATTATGCAAGGAGTTTGAAGGTGCGAGGTAGGGATGGAGTGTTCTAATGCTTGCTAATGCTTCATCACAAGATTTTCTGTAATTGTGGCTCGCTGCTTGTTTCTCAGTGGTTACACTCGATTCGCCTCGTTCTGCTGTACATGGGATAACAATTTCAATAGTCCACAATTTTTGTGTGCCTACGTATGAGATATAAAAAAAAACTACATACATATGTATACATATGACCGTACATATACATATGTACATATGACTATCAGAGTGCTAAGTGTGAGACGGGTTTGGCAATTATGGTGTTTTTGAGAGGCAACTGTTAGCTGAATTACCTCACACATTTCTTAAAAATTTAAAACACTCCCTTACCCATATTTAACAGTAACCTTTGCAAGGCTACATTTTTGTGTGCACAAGTAACTTATACCTAAATCACATTCAATAGGTAGTTGTAATTGTAACTTAGTTACGTCGTGGTTTTAGTAACTAATGCATTTCTTTTGGATGCACAAGCAACTTAAAAATATCTAAATCACATTCAATAAATAGCTCTAATTGTAACTTAGATATTTCATGGTTTTAGGAACTAATGTATTTCTGTTGGATGCACAAGTAGCTGAAAAATAACTACATCACGTTTAATAGATAGCTGTAATTGTAACTTAGTTATATCGTGGTAAAAATTGCTCAGGCAAGCTGTCTTCCACAAGGAACATTAAATACACCTAGCATGTAGTTATTTGCTCATGGTCATAGTAGTCTTGTATCACAAAGCCATGAATTATTATTATGAAACTTACATATAATGGAACTTACATGAAACTTACATATAATTATTAGTATATGTAATTGTACCTAACTTAATCACATTTTGAAAGCAACTTGCAGTTCTAACTCGGTTAACTGCAGCTAACTTGTTCTGTTGACATGCACTTAGAGATGACTCTTTCACTTTGCAACGTTGATAGTAAAAATGCAGTGAGCAGGTGGTTGTTACCATTTTACTGTACTCATCAGGTATGTGCAGTGATGCATCATTCGTAGCCAGGTGCTCTGTTCCCTCGTCATCGCTGCTGGAGGATGAGTCATGACCTGAGTGATGTTCATCTGGTGGTGACTGTAGACCAATGTATAAACTATAAGAGGCAATCTTACCAAGGAAAACAGTGAAGAGCGCCACAAAGCAAGATCCAAAGAATGTAGTTATTTTGTCTGCTAATGATATCGGGCATTTTCATCAGGCACTATCGGATCGGACTTTATGCAAGGAGTTTCGAAGTGAAAGATAGGGATGGCAGGTTTATTACAAGGCAGCAGGACATGATTTTACCACCGGCAGAAAAAGAGTAGCCCGACATGGCGTCTGCACAGTTGTGGTTGATATAGTACAGTAAGTTAGTGGTCATGTTAAGAACGTGAAAATTTCACAGTGTTTCCCTTCCATTCAATTTTGGCATGTTCTGCCTGATTAGTCCCAAGCAACGTGCTCTTTGCCTTCTAGCTGTTCTGTTTAACATTAAGGATTTTGCTTTTTTCTTTCCTTTTTTTAGTTCGGGCAGACAGCAACACACAGGAAAACTGGTAGGTAGCTGGGTAACTGGGCTGGTAGCCCAGTCCCCTTGTCTGAATGCATTATTATTAAAAGGGGACGCCCCCCCCCCCCCTCTTCCGGAGTCATGACCTCGGACGCCCCTGTGGGTGCGGTGTAAAAAATATCCATTGTCTGTCTTCCCTTTGGAATGCCGCGCCAGGCACAAATTTCCCCGGACTAAACCCAGTACCCGTGGGTCAAATCCAGCAATGGGAATTAAGAGCACGGAACTTCGGCGAACACAGGTCAGCTTTCAATTTACCACTGCGTCCCTGTCTGATCCCCCCCCCCACACACACACACACACACGCACGCACAAATGTACACACTTTCTTTTTTCCTTCTTTCTTTGACTTACTGTTTCGCTCTCGTCGTCGCTCGTGATATTCCCGGACGCTGATGTTGGACGGGACTGCTCAGCTGTCAGTCCAGCTGCGCTGCTTGAGCTCTGACATGTAGATGGTGCTTTCCTGTCACGCTCCCACCGAGCTGTGGTACTCCATGGAATTGTATTCTCGGGTTGAAACAGCCACTGTCTATACTTTTTTGCGCGAGGACGATCACCCATTATTCCGCAGAACTTGCTTGTTTGAAGTTCTCACCACCTAATTTCACCGATAGGCACCGGCAACAACCTTCACATTCTTTGCATTTCTTTGCTGCCCTGAATTACTGCTTCATGGACGCAGAAACCGACAGTACGCTGCACGAAACGCAATCAAGCGGACCAGGAAACCAGCGTGAAAAGTAGCAGTAGCCAATGTAGTAGCAGACGGAGACGGCCGACAAACAGTAGCAACGCGAGATCGGTCTTCGCCGACAAAATTGCAGGACTTTCTACCACTGATATGCTTTTGGTAGGTAGTTAGCTTATTTCTTTTGTTGTTTATATTTTTACTTCGATAACACGATAAGACAGGCAGCGCTCGGAAGCACCGTGCGGCAGAGCCGCGCGGTACCGAGAATGGCTTGGCGGCCACTAGCCGAGTCACGGAGAGCCGAATCCACATCCATCCATATTCTGGGCAAGCTCGCGAAGAGGCGGAAACCGGCGGAAACGAGCGGTGAGGAGCCATTGTTCTTTGTGATTTCATGGATGGTTTCATCACGATTTACGTTCATCACGATGGTTTACGTTCATCACGATTTGTGACAGGAGATGAGCCACATCCTAGTGAAATGGCTGACAGAAGAAAAGTGGGACGTGTACCCGATAACACGCCTGCTGGACCAGAAAGTAGCTGCAAGTATCGCCAGAAAGCCGGCGTCCGTTTGTGGCTATACAGGAAAGGCCTTCGATGTGCAGTGGGACCCGTCCGAGGAACCATCTCCAGCCTTCTTGGTTGCAGCAGGTGCAGGATACGTTACACTTTGCACGTAGCATTTCTGTTTCTCAAGTGCGCGATGATTAGTCAGCTTCTGTCGGGGATGCCACGATATTCCACCGTTAAGAATCCAGTCCAAAATCCCAGATTTCTAAATTAAAGCTTTAATGCGAAGAATGGCGTAACGATAGTGTTGGATAATACATATTACAAACAAACCTCGCTGTATTGAGTGATTTTGACGTCAGTAGAAGTCATTGTCATGAATAAAAACCAGATTTTTGGCGATCGTTAGGCTTAGCATGGCGGCAGCAAAAATTACTGGGTTTTGGTTAGGTTCGGTTAGTTTTCAGAGGTTAGGTTAGTTAAGGTTTTTGTTGACAGTTCACGACGCCGTTGTGGGGCTACCCACAGTTGGGTACGCACGTAGCGCTACCCTAGCGCCGTTTGCGATTTTGAGCACGGTGGATTCTTAACGGTGGCAATTCGGTGTATCGTGGTTTTCGGACGCTGTTTTCTATAATGCAGTGTTCTCCGTATCGTTTCTTCTACATGAACGAACACAAAGCGCTGTTCGCTCCAGCATGCAGTGTTGAACAATGCAAACTCTGGCGTCGTTGCAGGCGGCCACTGGTAGTTTCATGTGCTTGAAAAAAAGAAATAAGTTCAGAATGTCGGTCGATCTGCTAGTGCTTTCGATGGTAATTCCGCTGCGGTATCTCTCATTACAAGGCGATCATAAGAAGATGGAAAAGCTGCGTGCTGAACTAGCGCAACATTCTTCGACGGGAGGACAACAGAGCGAGAGTGCAGCGTCAGCCACGAGCCATGCCGAGCGGGTGAGTACACTGCAGGAAAATGCCAACGTTTTCTTTGTGTGCTCAGCAGATTGCTGAGCTGTGTTTCTTTTCGTGGATATCGTATCTGTCTCAGTGTTAATGCCTTTCGCTGCTCCCCGTCGTACGAGGTGCATTCCAAAAGTGAAGCCTAGTTAGCTCTTGAGAATAACTTTCGCTTCACTTTGCTGTGCACATTTACCAGGCATTTTAGTAGCGTTGCACAAGTTTTTCTGTATCGTGTGCATAGCCGTCTAGGAATTCGGCGTACGGCCCACAAAATCATCGCCACCCCTGTGGTAGCACTCCATAAAGCTGTGTGCTATTGTTCGAGTTGCAACCTGAGCAAAGCCTTGTGTAGCCTAGTTTAAATAAGGACTGGGAACGGTGTAGTCGTGACTGCTTCTAGTGGCTCTGTGGCGAAGGAGTAAAGCAGCAGTTTTCGCGTGTTCTTGCACTCATGTTCTCAGGAAGATCGTGGCCTGGCCACTTAGGCTTCCACTCTGGGCTTCATCGCCACCATTTATGTGATGGCCCCCGAAATTTTCGACATCATTTCCGTTCCTTGTCTCCACCCATCGTCCTCCCATGAGATGTAACGAATTCACGACAGTTTAGTGGTGACACATAAGTCAAGTCAGACGTGCTATGCAGTCTCAAAACTGTCTCTGTTGTCCTCACTCTTGGGATGCGCCTGATATGTAGAATTGACCAATCGTGACCTGCAGTTGCCCATTTGTCCCTGTCATAGACCACTGACTGCTGCAAGCATAAGGCAGAGGTCAAGCAGCTGCGGAAGAATGTGAAGGAACTCGAATCGGAACTGTGCGAGGCGGAGAATAGATGTGGTGTGTATCAGACCCCCTGTGTTGCATGCGCTTTTCATTAATCGTCCTCTTGTGTTTAGTTTCAATATTCCTTCCTTGAAGCCTCCTTTCGTAGGAAGTAGTTATCAACTTTCTCTTTCCGCAGATGCCGCAAAGATGGTGAAGCGACTCGAGAAACTTATAGACAAGCTACAAGGACGCACGGATGTGACACCAAATGAAGTGAGTACGCTTCATTGGTTGTGGCGAAGTGTAACACACAGGGTGCATGATTAAACTGATCAAAGCGCTCCACAAACAGTCACACACAGAAACCTTTGTGGTAGTGGTAACATTCCCTTCGAGCGGGTAATTGTGAGCTTAGCTCTCACAAAGAATGTGTGAAATCAGGCAGGTTCAGCATTCTTTTATCAAAACACCGGGCATAGCAATTTCAATATATCTTCTTCGGGACCACCAATGTGGTTCAATAAAAAAAGAAGTTGGCAGACATGCACTTGACAGTTAGGCCCCCCAAAAAAGCAAAAGCTTTAGCTTTATCCTAGAATATGGCCAAACCCATAGGCCTGTGCTGCATCAAATTGTACTAGTATATATACCCTGTCATCGTTGCAGCACGAATTAATAACAGGGACCGTCCACCAACATTCAGGCAGTTGGAGCTGTCGTACTGAGTGCCAGAAATTTTCTTAATCAAACTGTAGTCTTTTGTCGGTCACTGTGCTGGAGGAATGGGTGGTCACATTCATCCTTTCTCCTTAAAGGATAACATTCAAAATCAGCAGATGTCTTTGCTTCCTTCTTTCCCCTGTGTTACGCATGGGGCGAATCGTGACTCAGTCCATGCCGCCTTTCACATGTGCTTGTGTTTTGCGCTTGACCGCTCCTCTGTGTCATGTATTTTGTTCTGTTTTTGCCGTCGGAGACGTTATCGGAGATGTTACCGTCAGAGTGTTTAATTTGGAACTGAGCGAAGTGGTGGTCAACCTGTTGCTCACCCTGTTGCTCACTTGATCGCTAGCGAGCCAGTCGAGAACCAACCATGGTTTGCGCAGTGGTGTAACAGCCCAAACCTTGGTATGAGACGATGTGAAAGGTGTTGCAGGGATATTATACAGGGTGTTTCATGAAAATCCCCTTGCTGAATAATTCGTGAACAGGGGGCGCGATCGAAGAAATTTCTTTTTGGTAGAGATTCTTGGGACATCTGCCATGAACTCAGTAGCGAGCGAGTCATTTGCATACGGTCACTAATTAAATAAACATGCTAACTTTTAACTTTTACTTTGCACGCTTACGGAACTTCTGTTTTACGCATCGGGACCTTCGGCGAAAAATATTCCGAGAAAAAAAACCGCATCGACACTTAGTGATTTTTTCGAGTAATTAATCGGTTTCGGTTTACATATTTCTTGCGCGGAGCAGTGCACCAATGCGCTCTTTGGATCAGCTATCCGGCTGTCAATTTTGTGTTCATCCGCCTGGTTGATACACGGGGTTAACGGAAGGTTAGGAACAGCCGCAAGGGACGATTTGATATTCGTTCTCAAAGCGACTGGTAAACGGCGCTGGCGGTTCTGTCGTTCCGTAGGTGAGATAGCATGCTCTTATCATGGATGATGACGAATGCGCCACGAGTGCTGTGAACTAGTGGGGTACACTCTTAAAAGTTGGCTACACCACATAGCACGCTCCTAGCCAACCATCATCCCGAATGACAACGTTCTCGCTCGATTTGTTGAAACTGCTATGGGGGGACTTTCCCCCTTATGTTCGGCATAATTGACAGTACAAAAAAAGCGTACACCTCCCATTTTCCTCAAATCAAGTGAGAGAACGTTGCTATTCGGGATGATGATTGGCTAGGAGGGTGCTATGTGGTGTGGTTAATTGTTAAGAGCGTACCGACTAGCTCACAGCGCTCGCGGCGCATTCGTCATCATCCATGATACAGCACGTTATCTCACCTACGGAACGACAGAACCGGCAGCGCTGTTTGCCAGTCGCTTTGTGAAGGAATATCAAACCGTCCTTGCGGCTGTTCCTAATCTTCCGTCAACCCCGTGTGTCAACCAGGCAGATGAACATGAAATTGACAGCCTGATAGCTGATCCAAAGAGCGCATTGGTACACTGCTCCGCGCAAGAAATATGTAAACCGAAACCGATTAATTACTCGAAAAAATCACTAAGTGTCGAATGCGGTTTTTTTTCTTGGAATATTTTTCGCCGAAGGTCCCGATGCGTAAAACAGAAGTTCCGTAAGCGTGCAAAGTAAAAGTTAGCATGTTTATTTAATTAGTGAGCGTATGCAAATGATCCGCTCGCTACTGAATTCATGGCCGATGTCCCAAGAATCTCTACAAAAAAGAAATTTCTTCGATGGCGCCCCTTGTTCACGAATTATTCAGCCGGGGGATTTTCATGAAACACCCTGCGTATTTCATCCTCTGGTTGACTCAGCCGTGGTGGAAGCAGGTTAATCAAATATGGTTCAACTGTGGTCGAAGTGTCAGTCGAAGCAGCAGGAGTGTTAGTTAGGTTACAGTCTCCGCCTTTTCTCATTTTACTGATTTTAGCGGTTTGACCTAGGCCCTGCTGACAGCAGTATTATCAGCAGCATCTTTCATGATAACCTATTTTTTCCTCGTTCCTCAACAATCTGTTACTTGCACGTGCATAAATGACATGGAGAATCTGTTTATAGGACGCCACGGAATTTGAGCTTCTACGTCACGGTGATACACATACTTTTAAACCACATTCGCAGAAAAATTAATTTTTTACTACAGAGAGGTAGGGACTAACATGTGTTCTGGTGGATAGGGAATTTTCTTGCAGCTGTCAGGGAAAACCCAGAGAGAGCAGGGAACTTCAACAGTGCAATTTGGTAGACACCTTGATGACTGCACCAGTGTTTGACTGAACTTTGATGACTGCATCATAATATGTTTGCTGTCTTTCAGGAGGACATTGGGAATGGAGTTCTCGTGAACAAGGCCGTGCTGGACCGACTTAAGAACAGTTTTGGCTGCAATCCCTGCAGGTTTGCACGCAATCTTGCAAGTATGCTGTTTACAACAGAGGAACTACGTGGCCACTCACTGTACGGGTCAGCACCCAACATTAAGAAGGGATCTGCAGCGAAGCCAGGACTTGACAGGAAGCGCCTGGATGCAATCCTTGGTATGGCTCCCCCTGTTTGTTTGTTTTTCTTGTGTGTGTGTGTGTGTAACTGGGGCATCATATCTAGTTGTATTTTATTAATGCATACATCTGTATCTGTAGAAGTTAGCCTCAACTATATCGCAGTTTCTGTAGTCATATGGTGCACAGCCTAAAAATCGTGGTTGATACACGTATGCAGGGTGTCTTTACGGGAAGCACATCACTTCAGAAATGGCAATAAAGGCTAAACAAGTGCCACTTTGAGTTACAAATTGGTGCTACGTAACAAGTAGTGCCTGTTTCTAACTGAAGTAGCATAAAGAAAACATCATTTTCTTCCATCGCTCTCTTTGTGAAGCACGCTGTTTCCAGTAAAAAAGACACTATACATAGGGCCTGACTTTTTTGGGTCATATGTGAATAAACCTGATATTTACCCCCTGCTGCTGACTGAGGTCAATCTGTTGATTTCATATGTTGCACTGCTTTAAACATTCCATTTATAATTACCCTTTAACGGAACATTATCTGTACTGTATTGCTGCCACTTAGTACAATGCTGTCTATAGGTAGACTCCCAAGTTTCACAGTTTAACCACGTTTTTCCCCGAATTAGCATCTTGAATCAAGGTTTGCCTGCTCAGGGTTATACCCCATAACTGCACCTAGGCTTGGCACTCTATGCCAGCAACATACTAATCTTCCACAATATACACAGTTGACTTCTCGTGTTAGTGCTCCTTAAACTACAGATAAAGGGTACGACAGACGTTAGTTCTACAGTAAAGTCATATATTTTCGTATTCAGTCAGGTGATAATTTTTCCACTCAAGTTGGCACGAATTTTTGACATGATGTTATTGGCCTGAGTTTTGCCCCCCGAAGGCTTCAGGTTCTATGTTCGAGGTGGTATGCAATTTTTATTTAGATTGGTGCTGCTGTCTGCATAGCAGTACCACCAACGCGTTGTGGTGGCAAGTAGCAATTCTAGTATTCCTTGAGTGTAAGTGTGCAAAATTTCACTCATTTGGGTGCACATGGAGGATCGCAGCGTCCACTTTTGTGGTTTCTTGTGTACGGCGTGCTGTGATTTTTGCTATGCGATTGAAGAATACCAGAAGTGTGCATCAGATTTCATGCAGGGCTCGGGGAAAATGTAATGCAGGCTCTTGTGATGTTAAGCAAGCACTCGTAGAAGTTAGCATGAGCCGCGTACGTCAGTGTTCGAGTATACTGGAATGCCGCGAATTTCTGCCGGGGTCCCTTACACGCTTGTGCTTCTGTTCACATCCCAGGCACAAATTTGGCAGCAAGACTACGCGTATCAACAATCTGCAGTGAAAGTCTATTGGCAACTACTTTACAGCAAGACGTTGGATGGCTTGACACTTGCCCCAACCAACCAGCTCTTGAACCTGGGCAATGGTGTGGCATCTCCAACATGTTTGTCTTTGCCACTGAATGTTCGACCAGCCTTCAACTGAGCATGCCTTTTAAACACTCGTGTGCGCGACTCATGCTTTCTCTTCCAAATGCTTGCTTAACCACTGTCAGAGTCGTCACATTTTTCCTGACATTTGCACAACACTTGGTGCACATTCTCTGCTGCTTTCTCGCATCCGTGTCAACAATCGCCACACGCCTCACACAGCAGACAACAAGAGCGTGACGCAATGACCATCCATGTGTATCCTCATCCACATCAGTGACATTTTGAATGCTGACTCTCAAGAAATAGTGGGACTGCCAGCCACCACCACAATTTATTTGCAGGACTGCTGTTTAGATGCCAGTGCCAGACTAAAAAATTTTGGAAAGCACCTTGTATAAGTCGGGCATGCAAGGCATAGTGTGCTACAATTTTTTCTAATCTCTTCCTTAATTCATTGCTTCATTTTCACAGATTACGCATCAAGCAAGTTTGGGGTGCCTGTTGGCCCGCTGAAGAAGAGTCTTGCTTCCATGATGCTAGAACTGAAGGATGACTGAGTTCCTCCGATTGGTGATAGTAGTAGTTGTGACACACCTACAGAACTTGCATATCAGTGTGTGCTTATCAGTGCAGGGTGCACTTGCTTTGGCAATTTATTATTGCAACTTCCCATTATCATCTTTCCCATTATTGTTGCGCCTTCAACCAGGTTCATTCTGGGGACTTCACATATAACTTGTGGACTACTAGTCATTTTTTGAAGCAATAAAGTTATATTTTTACAAGTGCATGACAGCGTTCTTATTGCTGCATGCATTGGGATCTGGCACACCACATTTAGGGTTCCATATACAGAGTTGATACAAGCGTGAATGGTTTCTGTATAGAGTTTCTATACAATATTCTCTCCAGTTCCTGTATAGTATTGTTTCTAGTTTCTATAAAATATCGTTTCCAGCTTCTATTCAAATTTGCTATCCAGTTTGTATCTGTTTCTATCACCAATTATTGAAAGGAACCACATTGAAGCCAGATAAATGCCGTATACACTCTCTATTCAGGATTAATGCTCTCATTCTATGTTGTTGTGTACAAACTCTATACAATCTAGAAAACTTTTTTTCATAGGGGACAGTCCCCTGGTCACATGGCGCAACACTGTGTTTGTTGCAAATGTTCACCATTGTTCCACAGGACAATTGTGATAGCCGGAGTACAGGGAAAAAATCACACAGAAAATTACAGAAGCGTACCTTACTACTTCACTGAGTATATGCATGCGTCAGCAGCCCTTTTATGTCTCTCAGTAACAACGAGGTGCCAAGAAAGCGTTGAATGATGAAAGGGTTTATGAAGTCAACTGCTGGCGCACATGAAGGAAGATGCGAAGAGCGGGACCTCATGCCTCCAGATATTCTTTATTACGTTTTCCTCCCTCCCTCCTCCAGTTTTTCGGTACTTTGGAAGCTAAAATAGTTGATAGTGGTGCTCGTACCTTTGTACATGTCTTGACATACCGCACTGTTCTTGTCCAAGTCAAACTAGTTTCAGCGTTTGAAGACCAAGGAGAAGCAACTATGGCCTTCACAAGTTCTTACATGTTTTTGGTATCTACTTATGATTTGCCCTAACCGAATTTCAAATGTTCGTTTTATATTTACTATGAAGTTCTTGTCATTCAATGTCCTTACAGCAGCTTCAAAAGATTGATGTGCTTTTCCCAATCCAGGATTCACTCTTTCTTCCTTATACTTCATTGCTAGGTACTTTATCTTAAAAAGTGGAACAGCATCATGCACCCCAAGATGTTAGTATTGGGACCACACTATTGCTGCTTTGATGTTGAACTTACCATAGCTTTATTGAAGGGGAAAAGTGCATATAACACTTTGGGCAGCTTGAGTTAAGCTTCTACTTTTACCAATTTTTCTACCTCCTTTAGAAACACTGTGGTGTACTACTGCATTGCTGAATTAGCGAAAGGTTATTGCATATTGAGAGCTATTTTTATGACTGCGCATAATAAAATCTTGTGAAATTCCTTCTTTCTCTCTCTCCCCACTTTACATTCACATGTTCTACAGAAGAAACACGAAATCTACGCGATCCGTCAATTTCCGTATGGATCCGGACAACTGTAACCTTTACATCCGGGTACGCGAGGGAAGACTGTAACCTCTATTTACAGGTGAATTGTGTAACGTTTATAGAGGGTATTACCCATAGGTTACAAGGTAACTTCTAAAATAGAAGGTACAAATTTTGAAATTTTTACCCTCTACTAGACGGTACTTGGTTTAGAGTGTAGCTTCACGTGTTTATCGACATCGCAAAGATTTCTACTGGCCCTGCTGACAACACCGTTTATATGTTGATCCCACTTCAAATCCTCGCTAAATGTAAGACCTAGGTATTTATGTTTACTGACTTGATTAAGTGGTCGCCCATTGGCGGAGTACTCAAAAGGAAGAACATTTTTCTTTTTAGTTGTTATTTTCATGTGCACACTTTTTTGCGTACTAATAGACATCTGCCAAGAGTCGCACCAACTTTTGACGGAGTCAAGGCATGTTTGCAAACATTCCTGGTCTTGGGGTGACCCTACTTCCCTGTACAACACGCGGTCATCTGCAAACAATTTGATACTAGAGATAACTGCATTTGGCATATCATTTATGTAAAGTGGGAAGAACAAAGGGCCAAGGAATGATCATTTTCGAACTCCAGAGCTTACATTCGAAACACGTGAGTTTATACCATCAAGGTGCACAAACTGTTGCCTCTGAGTAAGGTAGAATTCCAGACAGGATATAAGTTTGTCATTATTAAGAATTGAACGAAGTTTTAAGAGTAGCTTTGAGTGAGACACCCTGTGAAAAGCTTTTTCAAGATCAAGAAAAATCACGTCCACCTCTTTGCCAGCATTAATGGATATCGCAAGATCATGTACAAACTCAATAAGTTGATATGTTGTAGAGGAACCCTTTCGAAAGCTATACTGGAGCTCACTTATCACAGAATGTTCTTCAAGGAAACTAGACACGTGACAATAAACTATGTGCTCGAAAATCTTAGAACAACTTGACAGCAATGAAATAGGTCGATAATCTTTGACGGATGACGCCTGTTTTTTTTTCGGAATTGGAATAACTTTCGCAATTTTCCAAGCACGAGGAATCCACCCTGATTCATATACTTTCCGATATATCAACTGTAAGTAAAGTGAAATCCACACTGCGTTGCGCCTCAAGAAACCGTTTGGAATCCCATCAGGTCCTTCACTCTTTGTTACGTTTAGGCTGAGTAAAAGATATAAAATGCCAGGAGAGCTGAATAACACATCGGGGATTGGTGGAATTACCATGCCAACACTATAAGGTAGGCTCGTCTGGTCATCAACAGAGTAAACTGAGACGAAATGATCATTAAACGAATCTGCAGTGTGACTCGCACTCGAGGGCATTAAATCAGTACCTCGCCAATTAGGACTTATATGCCGCCAGAACTTTTGTGGAGAACTAACCATGAAGTCACGCAGGGTGTTACAATAGAATGTGTGTTTATTATTGCGTATAATGTCACGTTTTCTCCTCAGTTCTCGTACACCTTCGGTATCAGAACGACCCCTTTTAGTTACCCTATTTATGCGGCGCTTAAAGGGGTTGTGAATCCAAATCCAAATACTACATAAAATCATGTTTGAAATGTAGATTTATTGGTGCCAAACATCTCCGTCGAAACCCTTTCACGGTGCGCTCCCGCGCCACGCAGTTATGACGCTTTGAATATGAGGAGATCCTTTCACTCTTGGCCCGCCTCCTCCTCGCCCGATCTCGGTATGACGTAGTACCGAGCGCGCCACGGAAGTGCGGAGTTCCCGTTCTCATGACGACGCCTGTAAACAGGGCCGCGGCGAGCGCTTGGACGAGACTCGGCGAAGAGAAATGAGCGGAAGGGCTATGACGTAGAGCCATAGAGCAACCGGTCAAGGCGTCACTTCCCGCCGACTTCATGGAGCTGCCCGGCACCGTTTGGCGCCACGGTCGGCGGGAGCCTCGAAAATTTGAGATTTTCAAAACTCTGTGGCATAAAAAATAATAGGAGGTTAGAGGTGGGACTTTGCGTACGGAGTGCGTGGAGTAAGGCGTACAGACTCTGCCAGAGACAAGGGTCTATCCGTGTGGCTTCTCAACCCCTTTAATGTGGATAACTTCACGCGTAGTACATGGCCTCCTTCTTCGTGCTCGTTTCTTCCGCAAAGGAACATGGGATCGCAAACTGGACATTACAGTGTCAATGAACATCGACCAAACCCCATCACTGTCAACGTCGGGTACCATTGCGGAAAACCTATCAAATTCTAAGGCGAGGGGATCAATGATCGCAGTGTCATCGGCTCTTTCAAAATCATAAAAATATACATATTTGTTTGAATCCTTTCTAGATGGTGACAGACGGCAATTAAACAAGACAGTTTTGTGGTCAGAAATGCCCTCCACAATATCACAACAAAAATCAGTCAACGGTCGATTGACAAAAACCAGGTCAAGAATAGAAGATGTCATTGATGTAACTCTAGTTGAATGAGACATTGCATGTTGTCAATTGAATTTGTAAGCCAAGTCAATCAACGCATCAGCACTACGTTTATCCTTACAGGTGCCTTCAGTAAGAGAATTCCAGTCGACACCAGCTAGGTTAAAGTCACCGCATAGAATGATTTTGTGGTTGTCCTTGAAAATATTTCTGATATAGTTATCTAACGATTCCAGCACGGATACATCAGCATTTGGGGGCCTGTAAACAACTCCAACAATTACTTTTCCTATTGCTGTATTTAGCTTACACCAAACACTTTCCAAATTCGGATGAGGAAGGACAGAAAAGTTTTTCTTTAACAAGAACGCAACACCCCGCCCCGAGATACTCCATCTTTTCTAACAACTACATCAGGAAATATCTCATCGGAGCCAGTATCATCAGAGAGCCATGTTTCCGTGATAGCCACAATGTCTGCATCTTGTGCGATAAGCATTGCTTCAATATCTGTTTTATTTAAGACAGTTCTCGCATTGAAACATAAAATAGACAGCGGCATAGATTCATTTAGTTTTTTCCAGCACGTGGTCTTGGTGACTCTTTCTTTGAGGATGAAACGTGTACTGCTTATCACCTATGATAAGCTTATCAAACCGTAGCCGGTATCGTTCATTTTGTTGTTTAGCAAACCTGATAAGTTCACTGCGGGCTTTCCGGACACCGGTGGAGAAATCCTCATTAATGTAAACATTAGTTCCCCGCAGTTTACTAGAATTAGATAAAACAACATCCTTAGGCTTGAATGACAGAAGATGAACAATATTCAGCCTGTTCTTTTGCTTATTGAACTGCCCAACTCTGTGAGCTCTTTCAGCGTCACTTTCGGACATATTTAAGCCTAGACGCTCATGACAGAAATTC